>NW_026044021.1:1857500-2157500 GCF_937001465.1 Orcinus orca
GGCTGCCAAGAGGACTTGAAAGCGGGGCAGAATGGCAGGAAACCGATTTCAGGAGGTAGACTGGAATTGCATTTAAAGCATAGGAAAAGAGGCAGAACATCGACAATGATGCACTTGGCCAAAAAGGGCGTATGCATTTTTTCCTGAATATATTCAGGAAAAAACGCATACGCCCTTTTTGGCCAACCAAGCAAGCTTGCAAAGGATATCTGCACTACAATGAAGTCTCACTTCCCTCCGGTCAAAAGGGCCAACTGAAAAAAGTGTAAAATCCAGAAAGGCAGGACAGGCCATGGAGAACTGGGAGCCTTGTTATGCTGATGGGAGGGATGTAATTTGCCAACAGCCACTCGAGAGAAGTGTATGGTGTTTCCTGAAACATCTAAAAAACAAAGCAACAGAGCCTAGGGCACTTCCACTTATGGTCCTATAGCTTAGGGAAATTAAAATCAAAAAGACACAGCCACCCAAATTTTGGGACGGCTCTGTTTACAAGAACCACGTATATGGTACATGTTCAATATCGCAGAAAGTGAAAAATGGATAAAAAATTTGTGGTACTTACGTACAATGCAATATCACTCAGCAATGAAATCTATGTCAACAAGCCTGTAGCAGAAAATGAGTGGGTTCAGGTATGATGATTCTAACTGAAATAAGTCACACAGAAAAAGAAACATCATAAGATATCACTAATACACGGAATGTAAACTTGGCTACACAGGAACTGGATTACAAAACAGAACAGGGTCTCAAATTTAGAAAACCAACTTATGCTTGCTTAAGGGGAAAGGTGAGTTGGGGTGCTGCATAAAACCAGAGATTGAAATGAGCACAGATAAAGTTCCTTAAGCCAAATATGTAATACACAAGAGCTACACCTTGCTCAACGAAATGGACACAACACCCCATCTTAAACGCCTAAGAATGTACCTGCCTTGTAAGTATTTTAAACCTATGGATTGCTGTCTCCGAAAGAGAATCAAGCGTGTGTACAGGGGCATAAACGCAGCAGTGATAGGATTGGAGAGGTTCGGTGAGCAAATGAAGACCCTTTGAAGTCATATTGCATGGTACCCATTACACGGGTCTCAACTCTCCAGGTTTAAGGGATTCTTCCTTCAGCTAAAGCATGCATGTGGAACCCAGAGTATGATCAACCGTGTGATCGGGAGACGTGTTCCAATATGTCTCAGTTCTCGTCCCCTGGTACTCGGGTGCAACATTCCAGATGCTTTACTAACACTCTCCCGACTTGGAGAGTCAGTGCCTTTAACCTCCTGTTTGGCCCAGTTTGCAATTTCTGCGGAAGATGAACAGGAATAGGGAGAACCAATGAGAGACTAGCTGGAGGTGTCTGGACGGGCAAATTTAACTCTCATTTCCCACCAGGAAGAGGAATTAACCAAAGGCTCAACGTGCCGTGCCAGAACAAGATTCGGGCCTGAAGCAATCCTGCGGTGTTGCGGGCAGCTCACAAGAAAGCGAGTTGAAGAAAGGAGCTCAGGGGCACTGTAATTCACAAACCTGCAGAGTTATAAATGACAGCTATCGTCCAAAAATATACTGAAGTAAGCCTGACAAGAGGACTTGAAAGCGGGGCAGAATTGCAGGAAACCAATTTCAGGAGGTAGACTGGAATTGCATTTAAAGCATAGGAAAAGAGGCAGAACGTCCACAATGATGCACTTGGACAAAAAGGGCATATGCGTTTTTTCCTGAATATATTCAGGAAAAAAGGCATACGCTCTTTTTGGCCAACCAAGCAAGCTTGCAAAGGAAATCTGCACTACAATGAAGTCTCCCTTCCCCCCCGTCAAAAGGGCTATCTGAATACAGTGTAAAATCCAGAAAGGCAGGACAGTCCATGGAGAACTGGGAGCCCTGTTATGCTGATGGGTGGGATGTAAATTGCCAACAGGCCCTCGGGAGAAGTGTATGGTGTTTCCTGAAACATATAAAAAACAAAGCAACACAGCCTAGGGCACTTCCACTTATGGTCCTAGAGCTTAGGGAAATTAAAATCAAAAAGACACAGCCACCCCAAAGTTTGGGACGGCTCTGTTTACAAGAACCACATTTAGGGTACAAGTTCAATATCGCAGAAAGTGAAAAATGGATAAAGAAGTTGTTGTACTTACGTACAATGCAATATCACTCAGGAATGAAATCTATGTCATAAAGCCCGTAGCAGCATAATGAGTGGATTCGGGTATGATGATTCTAACTGAAATAAGTCACACAGAAAAATAAACATCATAAGATATCACAAATACACGGAATGTAAACATGGCTACATAGGAACTGGATTACAAAACAGAACAGGGTCTCAAATTTAGAAAACCAACTTATGCTTGCTTAAGGGGAAAGTTGAGTTGGGGTGCTGCATAAAACCAGAGATTGAAATGAGCACAGATAAAGTTCCTTAAGCCAAATATGTAATAGACAAGAGCTACTCCTTGCTTAACGAAATGGACTCAACACCCCATATTAAACGCCTAAGAATGTAACTGACTAGTAAGTATCTTAAAACCTATGGATCACTATATCTCCGAAAGAGAATCAAGCGTGTGTACAGGGGCATAAACGCAGCAGTGATAGGATTGGAGAGGTTCGGTGAGCAAATGAAGACCCCTTGAAGTCATATTGCATGGTACCCCTTCCACGGTTCTCAACTCTCCAGGTTTAAGGGATTCTTCCTTCAGCTAAAGCATGCATGTGGAACCCAGAGTATGATCAACCGTGTGATTGGGAGACGTGTTCCAGTATGTCTCAGTTCTTGTCCCCTGGTACTCGGGTGCACCATTCCAGACACTTTACTAACACTCTCCCGACTTGGAGAGTCAGTGCCTTTAACCTCCTGTTTGGCCCAGTTTGCAATTTCTGCGGAAGATGAACAGGAATAGGGAGAACCAATGAGAGACTAGCTGGAGGTGTCTGGACGGGTAAATTTAACTCTCATTTCCCACCAGGAAGAGGAATTAACCAAAGGCTCAGCGTGCCGTGCCGGAACCAGATTAGGGCCTGAAGCAATCCTGCGGTGTTGCGGCCAGCTCACAAGAAAGCGAGTTGAAGAAAGGAGCTCAGGGGCACTGTAATTCACAAACCTGCAGAGTTATAAATGACAGCTATCGTCCAAAAATATACTGAAGTAAGGCTGCCAAGAGGACTTGAAAGCGGGGCAGAATTGCAGGAAACCGATTTCAGGAGGTAGACTGGAATTGCATTTAAAGCATAGGAAAAGAGGCAGAACGTCGACAATGATGCACTTGGCCAAAAAGGACGTATGCGTTTTTTCCTGAATATATTCAGGAAAAAACGCATACGTCCTTTTTGGCCAACCAAGCAACCTTGCAAACGAAATCTGCACTACAATGAAGTCTCCCTTCCCCCTGGTCCAAAGGGCCATCTGAAAAAAGTGTAAAATCCAGAAAGACAGGACAGGCCATGGAGAACTGGGAGCCTTGTTATGCTGATGGGCGGGATGTAAATTGCCAACAGCCACCCGGGAGAAGTGTATGGTGTTTCCTGAAACATCTAAAAAACAAAGCAACAGAGCCTAGGGCACTTCCACTTATGGTCCTATAGCTTAGGGAAATTAAAATCAAAAAGACACAGCCACCCAAAAATTTGGGACGGCGCTGTTTACAAGAACCTCGTTTACGGTACAAGTTCAATATCGCAGAGTGAAAACTGGATAAAGAATTTGTGGTACTTATGTACAATGCAATATCATTCAGCATTGACATCTATGTCATCAGGCCGGTAGCAGCATAATGAGTGGATTCAGGTATGATGATTCTAACTGAAATAAGTCACACAGAAAAAGAAACATCATAAGATATCACTAATACATGGAATGTAAACTTGGCTACACAGAACTGGATTACAAAACAGAACAGGGTCTCAAATTTAGAAAACCAACTTATGCTTGCTCAAGGGGAAAGGTGAGTTGGGGTGCTGCATAAAACCAGAGATTGAAATGAGCACAGATAAAGTTCCTTAAGCCAAATATGGAATAGACAAGAACTACTCCTTGCTCAACTAGATGGACTCACCACCCCATATTAAATGCCTAATAATGTACCTGACTATTAAGTATCTTAAAACCTATGGATTGCTATGTCTCCGAAAGAGAATCAAGCGTGTGTACAGGGGCATAAACGCAGCAGTGATAGGATTGGAGAGGTTCGGTGAGTAAACGAAGACCTTTTGAAATCATATTGCATGGTACCCATTCCACGGGTCTCAACTCTCCAGGTTTAAGGGATTCTTCCTTCAGTTAAAACATGCATGTGGAACCCAGAGTATGATCAACCGTGTGATCTGGAGACGTGTGCCAATATATCTCAGTTCTCGTCCCCTGGTACTCGGGTGCAACATTCCAGACACTTTACTAACACTCTCCTGACTTGGAGAGTCAGTGCCCTTAACTTCCTGTTTGGCCCAGTTTGCAATTTCTGCAGAAGATGAACAGGAATAGGGAGAACCAATGAGAGACTAGCTGGAGGTGTCTGGACGGGCAAATTTAACTCTCATTTTCCACCAGGAAGAGGAATTAACCAAAGGCTCAGCGTGCCGTGCCGGAAACAGATTAGGGCCTGAAGCAATCCTGCGGTGTTGCGGCCAGCTCACAAGAAAGTGAGTTGAAGAAAGGAGCTCAGGGGCACTGTAATTCACAAACCTGCAGAGTTATAAATGACAGCTATCGTCCAAAAATATACTGAAGTAAGGCTGCCAAGAGGACTTGAAAGCGGGGCAGAATTGCAGGAAACCGATTTCTGGAGGTAGACTGGAATTGCATTTAAAGCATAGGAAAAGAGGCAGAACGTCGACAATGATGCACTTGGCCAAAAAGGGTGTATGCGTTTTTTCCTGAATATATTCAGGAAAAAAAGCATACGCCCTTTTTGGCCAACCAAGCAAGCTTGCAAAGGAAATCTGCACTACAATGAAGTCTCACTTCCCCCTGGTCAAAAGGGCCATCTGAAAAATGTGTAAAATCCAGAAAGGCAGGACAGGCCATGGAGAACTGGGAGCCTTGTTATGCTGATGGGCCGGATGTAAATTGCCAACAGCCACTCGGGAGAAGTGTATGGTGTTTCCTGAAACATCTAAAAAACAAAGCAACAGAGCCTAGGGCACTTCCACTTATGGTCCTATAGCTTAGGGAAATTAAAATCAAAAAGACACACCCACCCCAAAGTTTGGGACGGCTCTGATTACAAGAACCTCGTTTACGGTACAAGTTCAATATCACAGAAAGCGAAAAATGGATAAAGAAGTTGTGGTACTTACGTACAATGCAATATCCCTCAGCAATGACATCTATGTCATCAGGCCCGTAGCAGCATAATGAGTGGATTCAGGTATGATGATTCTAACTGAAATAAGTCACACAGAAAAAGAAACATCATAAGATATCACTAATACATGGAATGTAATCTTGGCTACACACTAACTGAATTACAGAACAGAAGAGGGTCTCAAATTTAGAAAACCAACTTATGTTTGCTTAAGGGGAAAGGTGAGTTGGAGTGGTGCATAAAACCAGAGATTGAAATGATCACAGATAAAGTTCCTTAAGCCAAATGTGTAATAGACAAGAGCTACTCCTTGATCAACGAAATGGACTCAACACCCCATATTAAACGCCTAACAATGTACCTGACTAATAAGTATCTTAAAACCTATGGATTGCTATGTCTCCGAAAGAGAATCAAGCGTGTGTACAGGGGCATAAACGCAGCAGTGATAGGATTGGAGAGGTTCGGTGAGCAAATGAAGACCCTTTGAAGTCATATTGCATGGTACCCATTCCATGGGTCTCAACTCTCCAGGTTTAAGGGATTCTTCCTTCAGCTAAAACATGCATGTGGAACCCAGAGTATGATCAACCGTGTGATCGGGAGACGTGTTCCAATATGTCTCAGTTTTCTCCCCTGGTACTCGGGTGCAACATTCCAGATGCTTTACTAACACTCTCCCGACTTGGAGAGTCAGTGCCTTTAACCTCCTGTTTGGCCCAGTTTGCAATTTCTGTGGAAGATGAACAGGAATAGGGAGAACCAACGAGAGACTAGCTGGAGGTGTCTGGACGGGCAAATTTAACTCTCATTTCCCACGAGGAAGAGGAATTAACCAAAGGCTCAGCGTGCCGTGCCGGAACCAGATTAGGGCCTGAAGCAATCCTGCGGTGTTGCGGCCAGCTCACAAGAAATCGAGTTGAAGAAAGGAGCTCAGGGGCACTGTAATTCACAAAGCTGCAGAGTTATAAATGAGAGCTATCGTCCAAAAATATACTGAAGTAAGTCTGCCAAGAGGACTTGAAAGTGGGGCAGAATTGCAGGAACCCGATTTCAGGAGGTAGACTGGAATTGCATTTAAAGCATAGGAAAAGAGGCAGAACGTCGACAATGATGCACTTGGCCAAAAAGTGTGTATGCGTTTTTTCCTGAATATATTCAGGAAAAAATGCATACACACTTTTTGGCCAACCAAGCAAGCTTGCAAAGGAAATCTGCACTACAATGAAGTCTCACTTCCTCCTGGTCAAAAGGGCCATCTGAAAAAAGTGTAAAATCCAGAAAGGCAGGACAGGCCATGGAGAACTGGGAGCCTTGTTATGCTGATGGGCGGGATGTACATTGCCAAGAGCCACTCGGGAGAAGTGTATGGTGATTCCTGAAACATCTAAAAAACAAAGCAACAGAGCCTAGGGTACTTCCACTTATGGTCCTATAGCTTAGGGAAATTAAAATCAAAAAGACACAGCCACCCCAAAGTTTCGGACGGCTCTGTTTACAAGAACCTCGTTTACGGTACAAGTTCAATATCGCAGAAAGCGAAAAATGGATAAAGAAGTTGTGTTACTTACGTACAATGCAATATCACTCAGCAATGAAATCTATGTCATGAGGCCCGTAGCAGCATATTGAGTGGGTTCAGGTATGATGATTCTAACTGAAATAAGTCACACAGAAAAAGAAACATCATAAGATATCACTAATACACGGAATGTAAACTTGGCTACACAGGAACTGAATTACAAAACAGAACAGGGTCTCAAATTTAGAAAACCAACTTATGCTTGCTTAAGGGGAAAGGTGAGTTGGGGTGCTGCATAAAACCAGAGATTGAAATGAGCACAGATAAAGTTCCTTAAGCCAAATATGGAATAGACAAGAGCTACTCCTTGCTCAACGAAATGGACTCAACACCCCATCTTAAACGCCTAAGAATGTACCTGACTAGTAAGTATCTTAAAACCTATGGATTGCTATGTCTCCAAAAGAGAATCAAGCGTGTGTAGAGGGGCATAAACGCAGCAGTGATAGGATTGGAGAGGTTCGGTGAGCAAATGAAGACCCTTTGAAGTCATATTGCATGGTACCCATTCCACGGGTCTCAACTCTCCAGGTTTAAGGGATTCTTCCTTCAGCTGAAACATGCATGTGGAACCCAGAGTATGATCAATGGTGTGATCAGGAGACGTGTTCAAATATGTCTCAGTTCTCGTCCCCTGGTACTCGGGTGCAACATTCCAGACGCTTTTCTAACACTCTCCCGACTTGGAGAGTCAGTGCCTTTAACCTCCTGTTTGGCCCAGTTTGCAATTCCTGCGGAAGATGAACAGGAATAGGGAGGACCAATGAGAGACTAGCTGGAGGTGCCTGGACGGGCAAATTTAACTCTCATTTCCCACCAGGAAGAGGAATTAACCAAAGGCTCAGCGTGCCGTGCCGGAACCAGATTAGGGCCTGAAGCAATCCTGCGGTGTTGCGGCCAGCTCACAAGAAAGCGAGTTGAAGAAAGGAGCTCAGGGGCACTGTAATTAACAAACCTGCAGAGTTATAAATGACAGCTATCGTCCAAAAATATACTGAAGTAAGCCTGCCAAGAGGACTTGAAAGTGGGGCAGAATTGCAGGAAACTGCTATCGGGAGGTAGACTGGAATTCCATTTAAAGCATAGGAAAAGAGGCAGAACGTCCACAATGATGCACTTGGCCAAAAAGGGCGTATGCGTTCTTTCCTGAATATATTCAGGAAAAAACGCATACGCCCTTTTTGGCCAACCAAGCAAGCTTGCAAAGGAAATCTGCACTACAATGAAGTCTCACTTCTCCCCGGTCAAAAGGGCCATCTGAAAAAAGTGTAAAATCCAGAAAGGCAGGACAGGCCATGGAGAACTGGGAGCCTTGTTATGCTGATGGGCGGGATGTAAATTGCCAACAGCCACTCCGGAGAAGTGTATGGTGTTTCCTGAAACATCTAAAAAACAAAGCAACAGAGCCTAGGTCAATTCCACTTATGGTCCTATAGCTTAGGGAAATTAAAATCAAAAAGACACAGCCACCCCAAAGTTTGGGACGGCTCTGTTTTCTAGAACCTCGTTTACGGTACAAGTTCAATATCGCAGAAAGCAAAAAATGGATAAAGAAGTTGTGGTACTTATGTACAATGCAATATCACTCAGCAATGAAATCTATGTCAACAGGCCTGTAGCAGAAAATGAGTGGGTTCAGGTATGATGATTCTAACTGAAATAAGTCACACAGAAAAAGAAACATCATAAGATATCACTAATACACAGAATGTAAACTTGGCTACAGAGGAACTGAATTACAAAACAGAACAGGGTCTCAAATTTAGAAAACCAACTTATGCTTGCTTAAGAGGAAAGGTGAGTTGGGGTGCTGCATAAAACCAGAGATTGAAATGATCACAGATAAAGTTCCTTAAGCCAAATGTGTAATAGACAAGAGCTACTCCTTGATCAACGAAATGGACTCAACACCCCTTATTAAACGCCTAACAATGTACCTGACTAATAAGTATCTTAAAACCTATGGATTGCTATGTCTCCGAAAGAGAATCAAGCGTGTGTACAGGGGCATAAACGCAGCAGTGATAGGATTGGAGAGGTTCGGTGAGCAAATGAAGACCCTTTGAAGTCATATTGCATGGTACCCATTCCACGGGTCTCAACTCTCCAGGTTTAAGGGATTCTTCCTTCAGCTAAAACATGCATGTGGAACCCAGAGTATGATCAACCGTGTGATCAGGAGACGTGTTCCAATATGTCTCAGTTTTCTCCCCTGGTACTCGGGTGCAACATTCCAGATGCTTTACTAACACTCTCCCGACTTGGAGAGTCAGTGCCTTTAACCTCCTGTTTGGCCCAGTTTGCAATTTCTGTGGAAGATGAACAGGAATTGGGAGAACCAACGAGAGACTAGCTGGAGGTGTCTGGACGGGCAAATTTAACTCTCATTTCCCACCAGGAAGAGGAATTAACCAAAGGCTCAGCGAGCCGTGCCGGAACCAGATTAGGGCCTGAAGCAATCCTGCGGTGTTGCGGCCAGCTCACAAGAAAGCGAGTTGAAGAAAGGAGCTCAGGGGCACTGTAATTCACAAAGCTGTAGAGTTATAAATGACAGCTATCGTCCAAAAATATACTGAAGTAAGGCTGCCAAGAGGACTTGAAAGCGGGGCAGAATTGCAGGAACCCGATTTCAGGAGGTAGACTGGAATTGCATTTAAAGCATAGGAAAAGAGGCAGAACGTCGACAATGATGCACTTGGCCAAAAAGTGTGTATGCGTTTTTTCCTGAATATATTCAGGAAAAAATGCATACACACTTTTTGGCCAACCAAGCAAGCTTGCAAAGGAAATCTGCACTACAATGAAGTCTCACTTCCTCCCGGTCAAAAGGGCCATCTGAAAAAAGTGTAAAATCCAGAAAGGCAGGACAGGCCATGGAGAACTGGGAGCCTTGTTATGCTGATGGGCGGGATGTACATTGCCAAGAGCCACTCGGGAGAAGTGTATGGTGATTCCTGAAACATCTAAAAAACAAAGCAACAGAGCCTAGGGTACTTCCACTTATGGTCCTATAGCTTAGGGAAATTAAAATCAAAAAGACACAGCCACCCCAAAGTTTCGGACGGCTCTGTTTACAAGAACCTCGTTTACGGTACAAGTTCAATATCGCAGAAAGCGAAAAATGGATAAAGAAGTTGTGGTACTTACGTACAATGCAATATCACTCAGCAATGAAATCTATGTCATGAGGCCCGTAGCAGCATATTGAGTGGGTTCAGGTATGATGATTCTAACTGAAATAAGTCACACAGAAAAAGAAACATCATAAGATATCACTAATACACGGAATGTAAACTTGGCTACACAGGAACTGAATTACAAAACAGAAAAGGGTCTCAAATTTAGAAAACCAACTTATGCTTGCTTAAGGGGAAAGGTGAGTTGGGGTGCTGCATAAAACCAGAGATTGAAATGAGCACAGATAAAGTTCCTTAAGCCAAATATGGAATAGACAAGAGCTACTCCTTGCTCAACGAAATGGACTCAACACCCCATCTTAAACGCCTAAGAATGTACCTGACTAGTAAGTATCTTAAAACCTATGGATTGCTATGTCTCCAAAAGAGAATCAAGCGTGTGTAGAGGGGCATAAACGCAGCAGTGATAGGATTGGAGAGGTTCGGTGAGCAAATGAAGACCCTTTGAAGTCATATTGCATGGTACCCATTCCACGGGTCTCAACTCTCCAGGTTTAAGGGATTCTTCCTTCAGCTGAAACATGCATGTGGAACCCAGAGTATGATCAATGGTGTGATCAGGAGACGTGTTCAAATATGTCTCAGTTCTCGTCCCCTGGTACTCGGGTGCAACATTCCAGACGCTTTACTAACACTCTCCCGACTTGGAGAGTCAGTGCCTTTAACCTCCTGTTTGGCCCAGTTTGCAATTCCTGCGGAAGATGAACAGGAATAGGGAGGACCAATGAGAGACTAGCTGGAGGTGCCTGGACGGGCAAATTTAACTCTCATTTCCCACCAGGAAGAGGAATTAACCAAAGGCTCAGCGTGCCGTGCCGGAACCAGATTAGGGCCTGAAGCAATCCTGCGGTGTTGCGGCCAGCTCACAAGAAAGCGAGTTGAAGAAAGGAGCTCAGGGGCATTGTAATTAACAAACCTGCAGAGTTATAAATGACAGCTATCGTCCAAAAATATACTGAAGTAAGCCTGCCAAGAGGACTTGAAAGTGGGGCAGAATTGCAGGAAACTGCTATCGGGAGGTAGACTGGAATTCCATTTAAAGCATAGGAAAAGAGGCAGAACGTCCACAATGATGCACTTGGCCAAAAAGGGCGTATGCGTTCTTTCCTGAATATATTCAGGAAAAAACGCATACGCCCTTTTTGGCCAACCAAGCAAGCTTGCAAAGGAAATCTGCACTACAATGAAGTCTCACTTCTCCCCGGTCAAAAGGGCCATCTGAAAAAAGTGTAAAATCCAGAAAGGCAGGACAGGCCATGGAGAACTGGGAGCCTTGTTATGCTGATGGGCGGGATGTAAATTGCCAACAGCCACTCCGGAGAAGTGTATGGTGTTTCCTGAAACATCTAAAAAACAAAGCAACAGAGCCTAGGTCAATTCCACTTATGGTCCTATAGCTTAGGGAAATTAAAATCAAAAAGACACAGCCACCCCAAAGTTTGGGACGGCTCTGTTTTCTAGAACCTCGTTTACGGTACAAGTTCAATATCGCAGAAAGCAAAAAATGGATAAAGAAGTTGTGGTACTTATGTACAATGCAATATCACTCAGCAATGAAATCTATGTCAACAGGCCTGTAGCAGAAAATGAGTGGGTTCAGGTATGATGATTCTAACTGAAATAAGTCACACAGAAAAAGAAACATCATAAGATATCACTAATACACAGAATGTAAACTTGGCTACAGAGGAACTGAATTACAAAACAGAACAGGGTCTCAAATTTAGAAAACCAACTTATGCTTGCTTAAGAGGAAAGGTGAGTTGGGGTGCTGCATAAAACCAGAGATTGAAATGATCACAGATAAAGTTCCTTAAGCCAAATGTGTAATAGACAAGAGCTACTCCTTGATCAACGAAATGGACTCAACACCCCTTATTAAACGCCTAACAATGTACCTGACTAATAAGTATCTTAAAACCTATGGATTGCTATGTCTCCGAAAGAGAATCAAGCGTGTGTACAGGGGCATAAACGCAGCAGTGATAGGATTGGAGAGGTTCGGTGAGCAAATGAAGACCCTTTGAAGTCATATTGCATGGTACCCATTCCACGGGTCTCAACTCTCCAGGTTTAAGGGATTCTTCCTTCAGCTAAAACATGCATGTGGAACCCAGAGTATGATCAACCGTGTGATCGGGAGACGTGTTGAAATATGTCTCAGTTCTCGTCCCCTGGTACTCGGGTGCAACATTCCAGATGCTTTACTAACACTCTCCCGACTTGGAGAGTCAGTGCCTTTAACCTCCTGTTTGGCCCAGTTTGCAATTTCTGTGGAAGATGAACAGGAATAGGGAGAACCAACGAGAGACTAGCTGGAGGTGTCTGGACGGGCAAATTTAACTCTCATTTCCCACCAGGAAGAGGAATTAACCAAAGGCTCAGCGTGCCGTGCCGGAACCAGATTAGGGCCTGAAGCAATCCTGCGGTGTTGCGGCCAGCTCACAAGAAAGCGAGTTGAAGAAAGGAGCTCAGGGGCACTGTAATTCACAAAGCTGCAGAGTTATAAATGACAGCTATCGTCCAAAAATATACTGAAGTAAGGCTGCCAAGAGGACTTGAAAGCGGGGCAGAATTGCAGGAACCCGATTTCAGGAGGTAGACTGGAATTGCATTTAAAGCATAGGAAAAGAGGCAGAACGTCGACAATGATGCACTTGGCCAAAAAGTGTGTATGCGTTTTTTCCTGAATATATTCAGGAAAAAATGCATACACACTTTTTGGCCAACCAAGCAAGCTTGCAAAGGAAATCTGCACTACAATGAAGTCTCACTTCCTCCCGGTCAAAAGGGCCATCTGAAAAAAGTGTAAAATCCAGAAAGGCAGGACAGGCCATGGAGAACTGGGAGCCTTGTTATGCTGATGGGCGGGATGTACATTGCCAAGAGCCACTCGGGAGAAGTGTATGGTGATTCCTGAAACATCTAAAAAACAAAGCAACAGAGCCTAGGGTACTTCCACTTATGGTCCTATAGCTTAGGGAAATTAAAATCAAAAAGACACAGCCACCCCAAAGTTTCGGACGGCTCTGTTTACAAGAACCTCGTTTACGGTACAAGTTCAATATCGCAGAAAGCGAAAAATGGATAAAGAAGTTGTGTTACTTACGTACAATGCAATATCACTCAGCAATGAAATCTATGTCATGAGGCCCGTAGCAGCATATTGAGTGGGTTCAGGTATGATGATTCTAACTGAAATAAGTCACACAGAAAAAGAAACATCATAAGATATCACTAATACACGGAATGTAAACTTGGCTACACAGGAACTGAATTACAAAACAGAACAGGGTCTCAAATTTAGAAAACCAACTTATGCGTGCTTAAGGGGAAAGGTGAGTTGGGGTGCTGCATAAAACCAGAGATTGAAATGAGCACAGATAAAGTTCCTTAAGCCAAATATGGAATAGACAAGAGCTACTCCTTGCTCAACGAAATGGACTCAACACCCCATCTTAAACGCCTAAGAATGTACCTGACTAGTAAGTATCTTAAAACCTATGGATTGCTATGTCTCCGAAAGAGAATCAAGCGTGTGTACAGGGGCATAAACGCAGCAGTGATAGGATTGGAGAGGTTCGGTGAGCAAATGAAGACCCTTTGAAGTCATATTGCATGGTACCCATTCCACGGGTCTCAACTCTCCAGGTTTAAGGGATTCTTCCTTCAGCTAAAACATGCATGTGGAACCCAGAGTATGATCAACCGTGTGATCGGGAGACGTGTTCCAATATGTCTCAGTTTTCTCCCCTGGTACTCGGGTGCAACATTCCAGATGCTTTACTAACACTCTCCCGACTTGGAGAGTCAGTGCCTTTAACCTCCTGTTTGGCCCAGTTTGCAATTTCTGTGGAAGATGAACAGGAATAGGGAGAACCAACGAGAGACTAGCTGGAGGTGTCTGGACGGGCAAATTTAACTCTCATTTCCCACCAGGAAGAGGAATTAACCAAAGGCTCAGCGTGCCGTGCCGGAACCAGATTAGGGCCTGAAGCAATCCTGCGGTGTTGCGGCCAGCTCACAAGAAAGCGAGTTGAAGAAAGGAGCTCAGGGGCACTGTAATTCACAAAGCTGCAGAGTTATAAATGACAGCTATCGTCCAAAAATATACTGAAGTAAGGCTGCCAAGAGGACTTGAAAGCGGGGCAGAATTGCAGGAACCCGATTTCAGGAGGTAGACTGGAATTGCATTTAAAGCATAGGAAAAGAGGCAGAACGTCGACAATGATGCACTTGGCCAAAAAGTGTGTATGCGTTTTTTCCTGAATATATTCAGGAAAAAATGCATACACACTTTTTGGCCAACCAAGCAAGCTTGCAAAGGAAATCTGCACTACAATGAAGTCTCACTTCCTCCCGGTCAAAAGGGCCATCTGAAAAAAGTGTAAAATCCAGAAAGGCAGGACAGGCCATGGAGAACTGGGAGCCTTGTTATGCTGATGGGCGGGATGTACATTGCCAAGAGCCACTCGGGAGAAGTGTATGGTGATTCCTGAAACATCTAAAAAACAAAGCAACAGAGCCTAGGGTACTTCCACTTATGGTCCTATAGCTTAGGGAAATTAAAATCAAAAAGACACAGCCACCCCAAAGTTTCGGACGTCTCTGTTTACAAGAACCTCGTTTACGGTACAAGTTCAATATCGCAGAAAGCGAAAAATGGATAAAGAAGTTGTGTTACTTACGTACAATGCAATATCACTCAGCAATGAAATCTATGTCATGAGGCCCGTAGCAGCATATTGAGTGGGTTCAGGTATGATGATTCTAACTGAAATAAGTCACACAGAAAAAGAAACATCATAAGATATCACTAATACACGGAATGTAAACTTGGCTACACAGGAACTGAATTACAAAACAGAAAAGGGTCTCAAATTTAGAAAACCAACTTATGCTTGCTTAAGGGGAAAGGTGAGTTGGGGTGCTGCATAAAACCAGAGATTGAAATGAGCACAGATAAAGTTCCTTAAGCCAAATATGGAATAGACAAGAGCTACTCCTTGCTCAACGAAATGGACTCAACACCCCATCTTAAACGCCTAAGAATGTACCTGACTAGTAAGTATCTTAAAACCTATGGATTGCTATGTCTCCAAAAGAGAATCAAGCGTGTGTAGAGGGGCATAAACGCAGCAGTGATAGGATTGGAGAGGTTCGGTGAGCAAATGAAGACCCTTTGAAGTCATATTGCATGGTACCCATTCCACGGGTCTCAACTCTCCAGGTTTAAGGGATTCTTCCTTCAGCTGAAACATGCATGTGGAACCCAGAGTATGATCAATGGTGTGATCAGGAGACGTGTTCAAATATGTCTCAGTTCTCGTCCCCTGGTACTCGGGTGCAACATTCCAGACGCTTTACTAACACTCTCCCGACTTGGAGAGTCAGTGCCTTTAACCTCCTGTTTGGCCCAGTTTGCAATTCCTGCGGAAGATGAACAGGAATAGGGAGGACCAATGAGAGACTAGCTGGAGGTGCCTGGACGGGCAAATTTAACTCTCATTTCCCACCAGGAAGAGGAATTAACCAAAGGCTCAGCGTGCCGTGCCGGAACCAGATTAGGGCCTGAAGCAATCCTGCGGTGTTGCGGCCAGCTCACAAGAAAGCGAGTTGAAGAAAGGAGCTCAGGGGCATTGTAATTAACAAACCTGCAGAGTTATAAATGACAGCTATCGTCCAAAAATATACTGAAGTAAGCCTGCCAAGAGGACTTGAAAGTGGGGCAGAATTGCAGGAAACTGCTATCGGGAGGTAGACTGGAATTCCATTTAAAGCATAGGAAAAGAGGCAGAACGTCCACAATGATGCACTTGGCCAAAAAGGGCGTATGCGTTCTTTCCTGAATATATTCAGGAAAAAACGCATACGCCCTTTTTGGCCAACCAAGCAAGCTTGCAAAGGAAATCTGCACTACAATGAAGTCTCACTTCTCCCCGGTCAAAAGGGCCATCTGAAAAAAGTGTAAAATCCAGAAAGGCAGGACAGGCCATGGAGAACTGGGAGCCTTGTTATGCTGATGGGCGGGATGTAAATTGCCAACAGCCACTCCGGAGAAGTGTATGGTGTTTCCTGAAACATCTAAAAAACAAAGCAACAGAGCCTAGGTCAATTCCACTTATGGTCCTATAGCTTAGGGAAATTAAAATCAAAAAGACACAGCCACCCCAAAGTTTGGGACGGCTCTGTTTTCTAGAACCTCGTTTACGGTACAAGTTCAATATCGCAGAAAGCAAAAAATGGATAAAGAAGTTGTGGTACTTATGTACAATGCAATATCACTCAGCAATGAAATCTATGTCAACAGGCCTGTAGCAGAAAATGAGTGGGTTCAGGTATGATGATTCTAACTGAAATAAGTCACACAGAAAAAGAAACATCATAAGATATCACTAATACACAGAATGTAAACTTGGCTACAGAGGAACTGAATTACAAAACAGAACAGGGTCTCAAATTTAGAAAACCAACTTATGCTTGCTTAAGAGGAAAGGTGAGTTGGGGTGCTGCATAAAACCAGAGATTGAAATGATCACAGATAAAGTTCCTTAAGCCAAATGTGTAATAGACAAGAGCTACTCCTTGATCAACGAAATGGACTCAACACCCCTTATTAAACGCCTAACAATGTACCTGACTAATAAGTATCTTAAAACCTATGGATTGCTATGTCTCCGAAAGAGAATCAAGCGTGTGTACAGGGGCATAAACGCAGCAGTGATAGGATTGGAGAGGTTCGGTGAGCAAATGAAGACCCTTTGAAGTCATATTGCATGGTACCCATTCCACGGGTCTCAACTCTCCAGGTTTAAGGGATTCTTCCTTCAGCTAAAACATGCATGTGGAACCCAGAGTATGATCAACCGTGTGATCGGGAGACGTGTTGAAATATGTCTCAGTTCTCGTCCCCTGGTACTCGGGTGCAACATTCCAGATGCTTTACTAACACTCTCCCGACTTGGAGAGTCAGTGCCTTTAACCTCCTGTTTGGCCCAGTTTGCAATTTCTGTGGAAGATGAACAGGAATAGGGAGAACCAACGAGAGACTAGCTGGAGGTGTCTGGACGGGCAAATTTAACTCTCATTTCCCACCAGGAAGAGGAATTAACCAAAGGCTCAGCGTGCCGTGCCGGAACCAGATTAGGGCCTGAAGCAATCCTGCGGTGTTGCGGCCAGCTCACAAGAAAGCGAGTTGAAGAAAGGAGCTCAGGGGCACTGTAATTCACAAAGCTGCAGAGTTATAAATGACAGCTATCGTCCAAAAATATACTGAAGTAAGGCTGCCAAGAGGACTTGAAAGCGGGGCAGAATTGCAGGAACCCGATTTCAGGAGGTAGACTGGAATTGCATTTAAAGCATAGGAAAAGAGGCAGAACGTCGACAATGATGCACTTGGCCAAAAAGTGTGTATGCGTTTTTTCCTGAATATATTCAGGAAAAAATGCATACACACTTTTTGGCCAACCAAGCAAGCTTGCAAAGGAAATCTGCACTACAATGAAGTCTCACTTCCTCCCGGTCAAAAGGGCCATCTGAAAAAAGTGTAAAATCCAGAAAGGCAGGACAGGCCATGGAGAACTGGGAGCCTTGTTATGCTGATGGGCGGGATGTACATTGCCAAGAGCCACTCGGGAGAAGTGTATGGTGATTCCTGAAACATCTAAAAAACAAAGCAACAGAGCCTAGGGTACTTCCACTTATGGTCCTATAGCTTAGGGAAATTAAAATCAAAAAGACACAGCCACCCCAAAGTTTCGGACGGCTCTGTTTACAAGAACCTCGTTTACGGTACAAGTTCAATATCGCAGAAAGCGAAAAATGGATAAAGAAGTTGTGTTACTTACGTACAATGCAATATCACTCAGCAATGAAATCTATGTCATGAGGCCCGTAGCAGCATATTGAGTGGGTTCAGGTATGATGATTCTAACTGAAATAAGTCACACAGAAAAAGAAACATCATAAGATATCACTAATACACGGAATGTAAACTTGGCTACACAGGAACTGAATTACAAAACAGAACAGGGTCTCAAATTTAGAAAACCAACTTATGCGTGCTTAAGGGGAAAGGTGAGTTGGGGTGCTGCATAAAACCAGAGATTGAAATGAGCACAGATAAAGTTCCTTAAGCCAAATATGGAATAGACAAGAGCTACTCCTTGCTCAACGAAATGGACTCAACACCCCATCTTAAACGCCTAAGAATGTACCTGACTAGTAAGTATCTTAAAACCTATGGATTGCTATGTCTCCGAAAGAGAATCAAGCGTGTGTACAGGGGCATAAACGCAGCAGTGATAGGATTGGAGAGGTTCGGTGAGCAAATGAAGACCCTTTGAAGTCATATTGCATGGTACCCATTCCACGGGTCTCAACTCTCCAGGTTTAAGGGATTCTTCCTTCAGCTAAAACATGCATGTGGAACCCAGAGTATGATCAACCGTGTGATCGGGAGACGTGTTCCAATATGTCTCAGTTTTCTCCCCTGGTACTCGGGTGCAACATTCCAGATGCTTTACTAACACTCTCCCGACTTGGAGAGTCAGTGCCTTTAACCTCCTGTTTGGCCCAGTTTGCAATTTCTGTGGAAGATGAACAGGAATAGGGAGAACCAACGAGAGACTAGCTGGAGGTGTCTGGACGGGCAAATTTAACTCTCATTTCCCACCAGGAAGAGGAATTAACCAAAGGCTCAGCGTGCCGTGCCGGAACCAGATTAGGGCCTGAAGCAATCCTGCGGTGTTGCGGCCAGCTCACAAGAAAGCGAGTTGAAGAAAGGAGCTCAGGGGCACTGTAATTCACAAAGCTGCAGAGTTATAAATGACAGCTATCGTCCAAAAATATACTGAAGTAAGGCTGCCAAGAGGACTTGAAAGCGGGGCAGAATTGCAGGAACCCGATTTCAGGAGGTAGACTGGAATTGCATTTAAAGCATAGGAAAAGAGGCAGAACGTCGACAATGATGCACTTGGCCAAAAAGTGTGTATGCGTTTTTTCCTGAATATATTCAGGAAAAAATGCATACACACTTTTTGGCCAACCAAGCAAGCTTGCAAAGGAAATCTGCACTACAATGAAGTCTCACTTCCTCCCGGTCAAAAGGGCCATCTGAAAAAAGTGTAAAATCCAGAAAGGCAGGACAGGCCATGGAGAACTGGGAGCCTTGTTATGCTGATGGGCGGGATGTACATTGCCAAGAGCCACTCGGGAGAAGTGTATGGTGATTCCTGAAACATCTAAAAAACAAAGCAACAGAGCCTAGGGTACTTCCACTTATGGTCCTATAGCTTAGGGAAATTAAAATCAAAAAGACACAGCCACCCCAAAGTTTCGGACGTCTCTGTTTACAAGAACCTCGTTTACGGTACAAGTTCAATATCGCAGAAAGCGAAAAATGGATAAAGAAGTTGTGTTACTTACGTACAATGCAATATCACTCAGCAATGAAATCTATGTCATGAGGCCCGTAGCAGCATATTGAGTGGGTTCAGGTATGATGATTCTAACTGAAATAAGTCACACAGAAAAAGAAACATCATAAGATATCACTAATACACGGAATGTAAACTTGGCTACACAGGAACTGAATTACAAAACAGAACAGGGTCTCAAATTTAGAAAACCAACTTATGCGTGCTTAAGGGGAAAGGTGAGTTGGGGTGCTGCATAAAACCAGAGATTGAAATGAGCACAGATAAAGTTCCTTAAGCCAAATATGGAATAGACAAGAGCTACTCCTTGCTCAACGAAATGGACTCAACACCCCATCTTAAACGCCTAAGAATGTACCTGACTAGTAAGTATCTTAAAACCTATGGATTGCTATGTCTCCAAAAGAGAATCAAGCGTGTGTAGAGGGGCATAAACGCAGCAGTGATAGGATTGGAGAGGTTCGGTGAGCAAATGAAGACCCTTTGAAGTCATATTGCATGGTACCCATTCCACGGGTCTCAACTCTCCAGGTTTAAGGGATTCTTCCTTCAGCTGAAACATGCATGTGGAACCCAGCGTATGATCAACCGTGTGATCGGGAGATGTGTTCCAATATGTCTCAGTTCTCGTCCCCTGGTACTCGGGTGCAACATTCCAGACGCTTTACTAACACTCTCCCGACTTGGAGAGTCAGTGCCTTTAACCTCCTGTTTGGCCCAGTTTGCAATTTCTGCGGAAGATGAACAGGAATAGGGAGGACCAATGAGAGACTAGCTGGAGGTGCCTGGACGGGCAAATTTAACTCTCATTTCCCACCAGGAAGAGGAATTAACCAAAGGCTCAGCGTGCCGTGCCGGAACCAGATTAGGGCCTGAAGCAATCCTGCGGTGTTGCGGCCAGCTCACAAGAAAGCGAGTTGAAGAAAGGAGCTCAGGGGCACTGTAATTAACAAACCTGCAGAGTTATAAATGACAGCTATCGTCCAAAAATATACTGAAGTAAGCCTGCCAAGAGGACTTGAAAGTGGGGCAGAATTGCAGGAAACTGCTATCGGGAGGTAGACTGGAATTCCATTTAAAGCATAGGAAAAGAGGCAGAACGTCCACAATGATGCACTTGGCCAAAAAGGGCGTATGCGTTCTTTCCTGAATATATTCAGGAAAAAACGCATACGCCCTTTTTGGCCAACCAAGCAAGCTTGCAAAGGAAATCTGCACTACAATGAAGTCTCACTTCTCCCCGGTCAAAAGGGCCATCTGAAAAAAGTGTAAAATCCAGAAAGGCAGGACAGGCCATGGAGAACTGGGAGCCTTGTTATGCTGATGGGCGGGATGTACATTGCCAAGAGCCACTCGGGAGAAGTGTATGGTGATTCCTGAAACATCTAAAAAACAAAGCAACAGAGCCTAGGGTACTTCCACTTATGGTCCTATAGCTTAGGGAAATTAAAATCAAAAAGACACAGCCACCCCAAAGTTTCGGACGGCTCTGTTTACAAGAACCTCGTTTACGGTACAAGTTCAATATCGCAGAAAGCGAAAAATGGATAAAGAAGTTGTGTTACTTACGTACAATGCAATATCACTCAGCAATGAAATCTATGTCATGAGGCCCGTAGCAGCATATTGAGTGGGTTCAGGTATGATGATTCTAACTGAAATAAGTCACACAGAAAAAGAAACATCATAAGATATCACTAATACACGGAATGTAAACTTGGCTACACAGGAACTGAATTACAAAACAGAACAGGGTCTCAAATTTAGAAAACCAACTTATGCGTGCTTAAGGGGAAAGGTGAGTTGGGGTGCTGCATAAAACCAGAGATTGAAATGAGCACAGATAAAGTTCCTTAAGCCAAATATGGAATAGACAAGAGCTACTCCTTGCTCAACGAAATGGACTCAACACCCCATCTTAAACGCCTAAGAATGTACCTGACTAGTAAGTATCTTAAAACCTATGGATTGCTATGTCTCCGAAAGAGAATCAAGCGTGTGTACAGGGGCATAAACGCAGCAGTGATAGGATTGGAGAGGTTCGGTGAGCAAATGAAGACCCTTTGAAGTCATATTGCATGGTACCCATTCCACGGGTCTCAACTCTCCAGGTTTAAGGGATTCTTCCTTCAGCTAAAACATGCATGTGGAACCCAGAGTATGATCAACCGTGTGATCGGGAGACGTGTTCCAATATGTCTCAGTTTTCTCCCCTGGTACTCGGGTGCAACATTCCAGATGCTTTACTAACACTCTCCCGACTTGGAGAGTCAGTGCCTTTAACCTCCTGTTTGGCCCAGTTTGCAATTTCTGTGGAAGATGAACAGGAATAGGGAGAACCAACGAGAGACTAGCTGGAGGTGTCTGGACGGGCAAATTTAACTCTCATTTCCCACCAGGAAGAGGAATTAACCAAAGGCTCAGCGTGCCGTGCCGGAACCAGATTAGGGCCTGAAGCAATCCTGCGGTGTTGCGGCCAGCTCACAAGAAAGCGAGTTGAAGAAAGGAGCTCAGGGGCACTGTAATTCACAAAGCTGCAGAGTTATAAATGACAGCTATCGTCCAAAAATATACTGAAGTAAGGCTGCCAAGAGGACTTGAAAGCGGGGCAGAATTGCAGGAACCAGATTTCAGGAGGTAGACTGGAATTGCATTTAAAGCATAGGAAAAGAGGCAGAACGTCGACAATGATGCACTTGGCCAAAAAGTGTGTATGCGTTTTTTCCTGAATATATTCAGGAAAAAATGCATACACACTTTTTGGCCAACCAAGCAAGCTTGCAAAGGAAATCTGCACTACAATGAAGTCTCACTTCCTCCCGGTCAAAAGGGCCATCTGAAAAAAGTGTAAAATCCAGAAAGGCAGGACAGGCCATGGAGAACTGGGAGCCTTGTTATGCTGATGGGCGGGATGTACATTGCCAAGAGCCACTCGGGAGAAGTGTATGGTGATTCCTGAAACATCTAAAAAACAAAGCAACAGAGCCTAGGGTACTTCCACTTATGGTCCTATAGCTTAGGGAAATTAAAATCAAAAAGACACAGCCACCCCAAAGTTTCGGACGGCTCTGTTTACAAGAACCTCGTTTACGGTACAAGTTCAATATCGCAGAAAGCGAAAAATGGATAAAGAAGTTGTGTTACTTACGTACAATGCAATATCACTCAGCAATGAAATCTATGTCATGAGGCCCGTAGCAGCATATTGAGTGGGTTCAGGTATGATGATTCTAACTGAAATAAGTCACACAGAAAAAGAAACATCATAAGATATCACTAATACACGGAATGTAAACTTGGCTACACAGGAACTGAATTACAAAACAGAACAGGGTCTCAAATTTAGAAAACCAACTTATGCGTGCTTAAGGGGAAAGGTGAGTTGGGGTGTTGCATAAAACCAGAGATTGAAATGAGCACAGATAAAGTTCCTTAAGCCAAATATGGAATAGACAAGAGCTACTCCTTGCTCAACGAAATGGACTCAACACCCCATCTTAAACGCCTAAGAATGTACCTGACTAGTAAGTATCTTAAAACCTATGGATTGCTATGTCTCCAAAAGAGAATCAAGCGTGTGTAGAGGGGCATAAACGCAGCAGTGATAGGATTGGAGAGGTTCGGTGAGCAAATGAAGACCCTTTGAAGTCATATTGCATGGTACCCATTCCACGGGTCTCAACTCTCCAGGTTTAAGGGATTCTTCCTTCAGCTGAAACATGCATGTGGAACCCAGCGTATGATCAACCGTGTGATCGGGAGATGTGTTCCAATATGTCTCAGTTCTCGTCCCCTGGTACTCGGGTGCAACATTCCAGACGCTTTACTAACACTCTCCCGACTTGGAGAGTCAGTGCCTTTAACCTCCTGTTTGGCCCAGTTTGCAATTTCTGCGGAAGATGAACAGGAATAGGGAGGACCAATGAGAGACTAGCTGGAGGTGCCTGGACGGGCAAATTTAACTCTCATTTCCCACCAGGAAGAGGAATTAACCAAAGGCTCAGCGTGCCGTGCCGGAACCAGATTAGGGCCTGAAGCAATCCTGCGGTGTTGCGGCCAGCTCACAAGAAAGCGAGTTGAAGAAAGGAGCTCAGGGGCACTGTAATTAACAAACCTGCAGAGTTATAAATGACAGCTATCGTCCAAAAATATACTGAAGTAAGCCTGCCAAGAGGACTTGAAAGTGGGGCAGAATTGCAGGAAACTGCTATCGGGAGGTAGACTGGAATTCCATTTAAAGCATAGGAAAAGAGGCAGAACGTCCACAATGATGCACTTGGCCAAAAAGGGCGTATGCGTTCTTTCCTGAATATATTCAGGAAAAAACGCATACGCCCTTTTTGGCCAACCAAGCAAGCTTGCAAAGGAAATCTGCACTACAATGAAGTCTCACTTCTCCCCGGTCAAAAGGGCCATCTGAAAAAAGTGTAAAATCCAGAAAGGCAGGACAGGCCATGGAGAACTGGGAGCCTTGTTATGCTGATGGGCGGGATGTAAATTGCCAACAGCCACTCCGGAGAAGTGTATGGTGTTTCCTGAAACATCTAAAAAACAAAGCAACAGAGCCTAGGTCAATTCCACTTATGGTCCTATAGCTTAGGGAAATTAAAATCAAAAAGACACAGCCACCCCAAAGTTTGGGACGGCTCTGTTTTCTAGAACCTCGTTTACGGTACAAGTTCAATATCGCAGAAAGCAAAAAATGGATAAAGAAGTTGTGGTACTTATGTACAATGCAATATCACTCAGCAATGAAATCTATGTCAACAGGCCTGTAGCAGAAAATGAGTGGGTTCAGGTATGATGATTCTAACTGAAATAAGTCACACAGAAAAAGAAACATCATAAGATATCACTAATACACAGAATGTAAACTTGGCTACAGAGGAACTGAATTACAAAACAGAACAGGGTCTCAAATTTAGAAAACCAACTTATGCTTGCTTAAGAGGAAAGGTGAGTTGGGGTGCTGCATAAAACCAGAGATTGAAATGATCACAGATAAAGTTCCTTAAGCCAAATGTGTAATAGACAAGAGCTACTCCTTGATCAACGAAATGGACTCAACACCCCTTATTAAACGCCTAACAATGTACCTGACTAATAAGTATCTTAAAACCTATGGATTGCTATGTCTCCGAAAGAGAATCAAGCGTGTGTACAGGGGCATAAACGCAGCAGTGATAGGATTGGAGAGGTTCGGTGAGCAAATGAAGACCCTTTGAAGTCATATTGCATGGTACCCATTCCACGGGTCTCAACTCTCCAGGTTTAAGGGATTCTTCCTTCAGCTAAAACATGCATGTGGAACCCAGAGTATGATCAACCGTGTGATCGGGAGACGTGTTCCAATATGTCTCAGTTTTCTCCCCTGGTACTCGGGTGCAACATTCCAGATGCTTTACTAACACTCTCCCGACTTGGAGAGTCAGTGCCTTTAACCTCCTGTTTGGCCCAGTTTGCAATTTCTGTGGAAGATGAACAGGAATAGGGAGAACCAACGAGAGACTAGCTGGAGGTGTCTGGACGGGCAAATTTAACTCTCATTTCCCACCAGGAAGAGGAATTAACCAAAGGCTCAGCGTGCCGTGCCGGAACCAGATTAGGGCCTGAAGCAATCCTGCGGTGTTGCGGCCAGCTCACAAGAAAGCGAGTTGAAGAAAGGAGCTCAGGGGCACTGTAATTCACAAAGCTGCAGAGTTATAAATGACAGCTATCGTCCAAAAATATACTGAAGTAAGGCTGCCAAGAGGACTTGAAAGCGCGGCAGAATTGCAGGAACCCGATTTCAGGAGGTAGACTGGAATTGCATTTAAAGCATAGGAAAAGAGGCAGAACGTCGACAATGATGCACTTGGCCAAAAAGTGTGTATGCGTTTTTTCCTGAATATATTCAGGAAAAAATGCATACACACTTTTTGGCCAACCAAGCAAGCTTGCAAAGGAAATCTGCACTACAATGAAGTCTCACTTCCTCCCGGTCAAAAGGGCCATCTGAAAAAAGTGTAAAATCCAGAAAGGCAGGACAGGCCATGGAGAACTGGGAGCCTTGTTATGCTGATGGGCGGGATGTACATTGCCAAGAGCCACTCGGGAGAAGTGTATGGTGATTCCTGAAACATCTAAAAAACAAAGCAACAGAGCCTAGGGTACTTCCACTTATGGTCCTATAGCTTAGGGAAATTAAAATCAAAAAGACACAGCCACCCCAAAGTTTCGGACGGCTCTGTTTACAAGAACCTCGTTTACGGTACAAGTTCAATATCGCAGAAAGCGAAAAATGGATAAAGAAGTTGTGTTACTTACGTACAATGCAATATCACTCAGCAATGAAATCTATGTCATGAGGCCCGTAGCAGCATATTGAGTGGGTTCAGGTATGATGATTCTAACTGAAATAAGTCACACAGAAAAAGAAACATCATAAGATATCACTAATACACGGAATGTAAACTTGGCTACACAGGAACTGAATTACAAAACAGAACAGGGTCTCAAATTTAGAAAACCAACTTATGCTTGCATAAGGGGAAAGGTGAGTTGGGGTGCTGCATAAAACCAGAGATTGAAATGAGCACAGATAAAGTTCCTTAAGCCAAATATGGAATAGACAAGAGCTACTCCTTGCTCAACGAAATGGACTCAACACCCCATCTTAAACGCCTAAGAATGTACCTGACTAGTAAGTATCTTAAAACCTATGGATTGCTATGTCTCCAAAAGAGAATCAAGCGTGTGTAGAGGGGCATAAACGCAGCAGTGATAGGATTGGAGAGGTTCGGTGAGCAAATGAAGACCCTTTGAAGTCATATTGCATGGTACCCATTCCACGGGTCTCAACTCTCCAGGTTTAAGGGATTCTTCCTTCAGCTGAAACATGCATGTGGAACCCAGCGTATGATCAACCGTGTGATCGGGAGATGTGTTCCAATATGTCTCAGTTCTCGTCCCCTGGTACTCGGGTGCAACATTCCAGACGCTTTACTAACACTCTCCCGACTTGGAGAGTCAGTGCCTTTAACCTCCTGTTTGGCCCAGTTTGCAATTTCTGCGGAAGATGAACAGGAATAGGGAGGACCAATGAGAGACTAGCTGGAGGTGCCTGGACGGGCAAATTTAACTCTCATTTCCCACCAGGAAGAGGAATTAACCAAAGGCTCAGCGTGCCGTGCCGGAACCAGATTAGGGCCTGAAGCAATCCTGCGGTGTTGCGGCCAGCTCACAAGAAAGCGAGTTGAAGAAAGGAGCTCAGGGGCACTGTAATTCACAAAGCTGCAGAGTTATAAATGACAGCTATCGTCCAAAAATATACTGAAGTAAGGCTGCCAAGAGGACTTGAAAGCGGGGCAGAATTGCAGGAACCCGATTTCAGGAGGTAGACTGGAATTGCATTTAAAGCATAGGAAAAGAGGCAGAACGTCGACAATGATGCACTTGGCCAAAAAGTGTGTATGCGTTTTTTCCTGAATATATTCAGGAAAAAATGCATACACACTTTTTGGCCAACCAAGCAAGCTTGCAAAGGAAATCTGCACTACAATGAAGTCTCACTTCCTCCCGGTCAAAAGGGCCATCTGAAAAAAGTGTAAAATCCAGAAAGGCAGGACAGGCCATGGAGAACTGGGAGCCTTGTTATGCTGATGGGCGGGATGTACATTGCCAAGAGCCACTCGGGAGAAGTGTATGGTGATTCCTGAAACATCTAAAAAACAAAGCAACAGAGCCTAGGGTACTTCCACTTATGGTCCTATAGCTTAGGGAAATTAAAATCAAAAAGACACAGCCACCCCAAAGTTTCGGACGGCTCTGTTTACAAGAACCTCGTTTACGGTACAAGTTCAATATCGCAGAAAGCGAAAAATGGATAAAGAAGTTGTGTTACTTACGTACAATGCAATATCACTCAGCAATGAAATCTATGTCATGAGGCCCGTAGCAGCATATTGAGTGGGTTCAGGTATGATGATTCTAACTGAAATAAGTCACACAGAAAAAGAAACATCATAAGATATCACTAATACACGGAATGTAAACTTGGCTACACAGGAACTGAATTACAAAACAGAACAGGGTCTCAAATTTAGAAAACCAACTTATGCTTGCTTAAGGGGAAAGGTGAGTTGGGGTGCTGCATAAAACCAGAGATTGAAATGAGCACAGATAAAGTTCCTTAAGCCAAATATGTAATAGACAAGAGCTACTCCTTGCTCAACGAAATGGACTCAACACCCCATCTTAAACGCCTAAGAATGTACCTGACTAGTAAGTATCTTAAAACCTATGGATTGCTATGTCTCCAAAAGAGAATCAAGCGTGTGTAGAGGGGCATAAACGCAGCAGTGATAGGATTGGAGAGGTTCGGTGAGCAAATGAAGACCCTTTGAAGTCATATTACATGGTACCCATTCCACGGGTCTCAACTCTCCAGGTTTAAGGGATTCTTCCTTCAGCTGAAACATGCATGTGGAACCCAGCGTATGATCAACCGTGTGATCGGGAGATGTGTTCCAATATGTCTCAGTTCTCGTCCCCTGGTACTCGGGTGCAACATTCCAGACGCTTTACTAACACTCTCCCAACTTGGAGAGTCAGTGCCTTTAACCTCCTGTTTGGCCCAGTTTGCAATTTCTGCGGAAGATGAACAGGAATAGGGAGGACCAATGAGAGACTAGCTGGAGGTGCCTGGACGGGCAAATTTAACTCTCATTTCCCACCAGGAAGAGGAATTAACCAAAGGCTCAGCGTGCCGTGCCGGAACCAGATTAGGGCCTGAAGCAATCCTGCGGTGTTGCGGCCAGCTCACAAGAAAGCGAGTTGAAGAAAGGAGCTCAGGGGCACTGTAATTAACAAACCTGCAGAGTTATAAATGACAGCTATCGTCCAAAAATATACTGAAGTAAGCCTGCCAAGAGGACTTGAAAGTGGGGCAGAATTGCAGGAAACTGCTATCGGGAGGTAGACTGGAATTCCATTTAAAGCATAGGAAAAGAGGCAGAACGTCCACAATGATGCACTTGGCCAAAAAGGGCGTATGCGTTCTTTCCTGAATATATTCAGGAAAAAACGCATACGCCCTTTTTGGCCAACCAAGCAAGCTTGCAAAGGAAATCTGCACTACAATGAAGTCTCACTTCTCCCCGGTCAAAAGGGCCATCTGAAAAAAGTGTAAAATCCAGAAAGGCAGGACAGGCCATGGAGAACTGGGAGCCTTGTTATGCTGATGGGCGGGATGTAAATTGCCAACAGCCACTCCGGAGAAGTGTATGGTGTTTCCTGAAGCATCTAAAAAACAAAGCAACAGAGCCTAGGTCAATTCCACTTATGGTCCTATAGCTTAGGGAAATTAAAATCAAAAAGACACAGCCACCCCAAAGTTTGGGACGGCTCTGTTTTCTAGAACCTCGTTTACGGTACAAGTTCAATATCGCAGAAAGCAAAAAATGGATAAAGAAGTTGTGGTACTTATGTACAATGCAATATCACTCAGCAATGAAATCTATGTCAACAGGCCTGTAGCAGAAAATGAGTGGGTTCAGGTATGATGATTCTAACTGAAATAAGTCACACAGAAAAAGAAACATCATAAGATATCACTAATACACAGAATGTAAACTTGGCTACAGAGGAACTGAATTACAAAACAGAACAGGGTCTCAAATTTAGAAAACCAACTTATGCTTGCTTAAGAGGAAAGGTGAGTTGGGGTGCTGCATAAAACCAGAGATTGAAATGATCACAGATAAAGTTCCTTAAGCCAAATGTGTAATAGACAAGAGCTACTCCTTGATCAACGAAATGGACTCAACACCCCTTATTAAACGCCTAACAATGTACCTGACTAATAAGTATCTTAAAACCTATGGATTGCTATGTCTCCGAAAGAGAATCAAGCGTGTGTACAGGGGCATAAACGCAGCAGTGATAGGATTGGAGAGGTTCGGTGAGCAAATGAAGACCCTTTGAAGTCATATTGCATGGTACCCATTCCACGGGTCTCAACTCTCCAGGTTTAAGGGATTCTTCCTTCAGCTAAAACATGCATGTGGAACCCAGAGTATGATCAACCGTGTGATCGGGAGACGTGTTCCAATATGTCTCAGTTTTCTCCCCTGGTACTCGGGTGCAACATTCCAGATGCTTTACTAACACTCTCCCGACTTGGAGAGTCAGTGCCTTTAACCTCCTGTTTGGCCCAGTTTGCAATTTCTGTGGAAGATGAACAGGAATAGGGAGAACCAACGAGAGACTAGCTGGAGGTGTCTGGACGGGCAAATTTAACTCTCATTTCCCACCAGGAAGAGGAATTAACCAAAGGCTCAGCGTGCCGTGCCGGAACCAGATTAGGGCCTGAAGCAATCCTGCGGTGTTGCGGCCAGCTCACAAGAAAGCGAGTTGAAGAAAGGAGCTCAGGGGCACTGTAATTCACAAAGCTGCAGAGTTATAAATGACAGCTATCGTCCAAAAATATACTGAAGTAAGGCTGCCAAGAGGACTTGAAAGCGCGGCAGAATTGCAGGAACCCGATTTCAGGAGGTAGACTGGAATTGCATTTAAAGCATAGGAAAAGAGGCAGAACGTCGACAATGATGCACTTGGCCAAAAAGTGTGTATGCGTTTTTTCCTGAATATATTCAGGAAAAAATGCATACACACTTTTTGGCCAACCAAGCAAGCTTGCAAAGGAAATCTGCACTACAATGAAGTCTCACTTCCTCCCGGTCAAAAGGGCCATCTGAAAAAAGTGTAAAATCCAGAAAGGCAGGACAGGCCATGGAGAACTGGGAGCCTTGTTATGCTGATGGGCGGGATGTACATTGCCAAGAGCCACTCGGGAGAAGTGTATGGTGATTCCTGAAACATCTAAAAAACAAAGCAACAGAGCCTAGGGTACTTCCACTTATGGTCCTATAGCTTAGGGAAATTAAAATCAAAAAGACACAGCCACCCCAAAGTTTCGGACGGCTCTGTTTACAAGAACCTCGTTTACGGTACAAGTTCAATATCGCAGAAAGCGAAAAATGGATAAAGAAGTTGTGTTACTTACGTACAATGCAATATCACTCAGCAATGAAATCTATGTCATGAGGCCCGTAGCAGCATATTGAGTGGGTTCAGGTATGATGATTCTAACTGAAATAAGTCACACAGAAAAAGAAACATCATAAGATATCACTAATACACGGAATGTAAACTTGGCTACACAGGAACTGAATTACAAAACAGAACAGGGTCTCAAATTTAGAAAACCAACTTATGCTTGCATAAGGGGAAAGGTGAGTTGGGGTGCTGCATAAAACCAGAGATTGAAATGAGCACAGATAAAGTTCCTTAAGCCAAATATGGAATAGACAAGAGCTACTCCTTGCTCAACGAAATGGACTCAACACCCCATCTTAAACGCCTAAGAATGTACCTGACTAGTAAGTATCTTAAAACCTATGGATTGCTATGTCTCCAAAAGAGAATCAAGCGTGTGTAGAGGGGCATAAACGCAGCAGTGATAGGATTGGAGAGGTTCGGTGAGCAAATGAAGACCCTTTGAAGTCATATTGCATGGTACCCATTCCACGGGTCTCAACTCTCCAGGTTTAAGGGATTCTTCCTTCAGCTGAAACATGCATGTGGAACCCAGCGTATGATCAACCGTGTGATCGGGAGATGTGTTCCAATATGTCTCAGTTCTCGTCCCCTGGTACTCGGGTGCAACATTCCAGACGCTTTACTAACACTCTCCCGACTTGGAGAGTCAGTGCCTTTAACCTCCTGTTTGGCCCAGTTTGCAATTTCTGCGGAAGATGAACAGGAATAGGGAGGACCAATGAGAGACTAGCTGGAGGTGCCTGGACGGGCAAATTTAACTCTCATTTCCCACCAGGAAGAGGAATTAACCAAAGGCTCAGCGTGCCGTGCCGGAACCAGATTAGGGCCTGAAGCAATCCTGCGGTGTTGCGGCCAGCTCACAAGAAAGCGAGTTGAAGAAAGGAGCTCAGGGGCACTGTAATTCACAAAGCTGCAGAGTTATAAATGACAGCTATCGTCCAAAAATATACTGAAGTAAGGCTGCCAAGAGGACTTGAAAGCGGGGCAGAATTGCAGGAACCCGATTTCAGGAGGTAGACTGGAATTGCATTTAAAGCATAGGAAAAGAGGCAGAACGTCGACAATGATGCACTTGGCCAAAAAGTGTGTATGCGTTTTTTCCTGAATATATTCAGGAAAAAATGCATACACACTTTTTGGCCAACCAAGCAAGCTTGCAAAGGAAATCTGCACTACAATGAAGTCTCACTTCCTCCCGGTCAAAAGGGCCATCTGAAAAAAGTGTAAAATCCAGAAAGGCAGGACAGGCCATGGAGAACTGGGAGCCTTGTTATGCTGATGGGCGGGATGTACATTGCCAAGAGCCACTCGGGAGAAGTGTATGGTGATTCCTGAAACATCTAAAAAACAAAGCAACAGAGCCTAGGGTACTTCCACTTATGGTCCTATAGCTTAGGGAAATTAAAATCAAAAAGACACAGCCACCCCAAAGTTTCGGACGGCTCTGTTTACAAGAACCTCGTTTACGGTACAAGTTCAATATCGCAGAAAGCGAAAAATGGATAAAGAAGTTGTGTTACTTACGTACAATGCAATATCACTCAGCAATGAAATCTATGTCATGAGGCCCGTAGCAGCATATTGAGTGGGTTCAGGTATGATGATTCTAACTGAAATAAGTCACACAGAAAAAGAAACATCATAAGATATCACTAATACACGGAATGTAAACTTGGCTACACAGGAACTGAATTACAAAACAGAACAGGGTCTCAAATTTAGAAAACCAACTTTTGCTTGCTTAAGGGGAAAGGTGAGTTGGGGTGCTGCATAAAACCAGAGATTGAAATGAGCACAGATAAAGTTCCTTAAGCCAAATATGGAATAGACAAGAGCTACTCCTTGCTCAACGAAATGGACTCAACACCCCATCTTAAACGCCTAAGAATGTACCTGACTAGTAAGTATCTTAAAACCTATGGATTGCTATGTCTCCAAAAGAGAATCAAGCGTGTGTAGAGGGGCATAAACGCAGCAGTGATAGGATTGGAGAGGTTCGGTGAGCAAATGAAGACCCTTTGAAGTCATATTGCATGGTACCCATTCCACGGGTCTCAACTCTCCAGGTTTAAGGGATTCTTCCTTCAGCTGAAACATGCATGTGGAACCCAGCGTATGATCAACCGTGTGATCGGGAGATGTGTTCCAATATGTCTCAGTTCTCGTCCCCTGGTACTCGGGTGCAACATTCCAGACGCTTTACTAACACTCTCCCGACTTGGAGAGTCAGTGCCTTTAACCTCCTGTTTGGCCCAGTTTGCAATTTCTGCGGAAGATGAACAGGAATAGGGAGGACCAATGAGAGACTAGCTGGAGGTGCCTGGACGGGCAAATTTAACTCTCATTTCCCACCAGGAAGAGGAATTAACCAAAGGCTCAGCGTGCCGTGCCGGAACCAGATTAGGGCCTGAAGCAATCCTGCGGTGTTGCGGCCAGCTCACAAGAAAGCGAGTTGAAGAAAGGAGCTCAGGGGCACTGTAATTAACAAACCTGCAGAGTTATAAATGACAGCTATCGTCCAAAAATATACTGAAGTAAGCCTGCCAAGAGGACTTGAAAGTGGGGCAGAATTGCAGGAAACTGCTATCGGGAGGTAGACTGGAATTCCATTTAAAGCATAGGAAAAGAGGCAGAACGTCCACAATGATGCACTTGGCCAAAAAGGGCGTATGCGTTCTTTCCTGAATATATTCAGGAAAAAACGCATACGCCCTTTTTGGCCAACCAAGCAAGCTTGCAAAGGAAATCTGCACTACAATGAAGTCTCACTTCTCCCCGGTCAAAAGGGCCATCTGAAAAAAGTGTAAAATCCAGAAAGGCAGGACAGGCCATGGAGAACTGGGAGCCTTGTTATGCTGATGGGCGGGATGTAAATTGCCAACAGCCACTCCGGAGAAGTGTATGGTGTTTCCTGAAGCATCTAAAAAACAAAGCAACAGAGCCTAGGTCAATTCCACTTATGGTCCTATAGCTTAGGGAAATTAAAATCAAAAAGACACAGCCACCCCAAAGTTTGGGACGGCTCTGTTTTCTAGAACCTCGTTTACGGTACAAGTTCAATATCGCAGAAAGCAAAAAATGGATAAAGAAGTTGTGGTCCTTATGTACAATGCAATATCACTCAGCAATGAAATCTATGTCAACAGGCCTGTAGCAGAAAATGAGTGGGTTCAGGTATGATGATTCTAACTGAAATAAGTCACACAGAAAAAGAAACATCATAAGATATCACTAATACACAGAATGTAAACTTGGCTACAGAGGAACTGAATTACAAAACAGAACAGGGTCTCAAATTTAGAAAACCAACTTATGCTTGCTTAAGAGGAAAGGTGAGTTGGGGTGCTGCATAAAACCAGAGATTGAAATGATCACAGATAAAGTTCCTTAAGCCAAATGTGTAATAGACAAGAGCTACTCCTTGATCAACGAAATGGACTCAACACCCCTTATTAAACGCCTAACAATGTACCTGACTAATAAGTATCTTAAAACCTATGGATTGCTATGTCTCCGAAAGAGAATCAAGCGTGTGTACAGGGGCATAAACGCAGCAGTGATAGGATTGGAGAGGTTCGGTGAGCAAATGAAGACCCTTTAAAGTCATATTGCATGGTACCCATTCCACGGGTCTCAACTCTCCAGGTTTAAGGGATTCTTTCTTCAGCTAAAACATGCATGTGGAACCCAGAGTATGATCAACCGTGTGATCGGGAGACGTGTTCCAATATGTCTCAGTTTTCTCCCCTGGTACTCGGGTGCAACATTCCAGATGCTTTACTAACACTCTCCCGACTTGGAGAGTCAGTGCCTTTAACCTCCTGTTTGGCCCAGTTTGCAATTTCTGTGGAAGATGAACAGGAATAGGGAGAACCAACGAGAGACTAGCTGGAGGTGTCTGGACGGGCAAATTTAACTCTCATTTCCCACCAGGAAGAGGAATTAACCAAAGGCTCAGCGTGCCGTGCCGGAACCAGATTAGGGCCTGAAGCAATCCTGCGGTGTTGCGGCCAGCTCACAAGAAAGCGAGTTGAAGAAAGGAGCTCAGGGGCACTGTAATTCACAAAGCTGCAGAGTTATAAATGACAGCTATCGTCCAAAAATATACTGAAGTAAGGCTGCCAAGAGGACTTGAAAGCGGGGCAGAATTGCAGGAACCCGATTTCAGGAGGTAGACTGGAATTGCATTTAAAGCATAGGAAAAGAGGCAGAACGTCGACAATGATGCACTTGGCCAAAAAGTGTGTATGCGTTTTTTCCTGAATATATTCAGGAAAAAATGCATACACACTTTTTGGCCAACCAAGCAAGCTTGCAAAGGAAATCTGCACTACAATGAAGTCTCACTTCCTCCCGGTCAAAAGGGCCATCTGAAAAAAGTGTAAAATCCAGAAAGGCAGGACAGGCCATGGAGAACTGGGAGCCTTGTTATGCTGATGGGCGGGATGTACATTGCCAAGAGCCACTCGGGAGAAGTGTATGGTGATTCCTGAAACATCTAAAAAACAAAGCAACAGAGCCTAGGGTACTTCCACTTATGGTCCTATAGCTTAGGGAAATTAAAATCAAAAAGACACAGCCACCCCAAAGTTTCGGACGGCTCTGTTTACAAGAACCTCGTTTACGGTACAAGTTCAATATCGCAGAAAGCGAAAAATGGATAAAGAAGTTGTGTTACTTACGTACAATGCAATATCACTCAGCAATGAAATCTATGTCATGAGGCCCGTAGCAGCATATTGAGTGGGTTCAGGTATGATGATTCTAACTGAAATAAGTCACACAGAAAAAGAAACATCATAAGATATCACTAATACACGGAATGTAAACTTGGCTACACAGGAACTGAATTACAAAACAGAACAGGGTCTCAAATTTAGAAAACCAACTTATGCTTGCTTAAGGGGAAAGGTGAGTTGGGGTGCTGCATAAAACCAGAGATTGAAATGAGCACAGATAAAGTTCCTTAAGCCAAATATGGAATAGACAAGAGCTACTCCTTGCTCAACGAAATGGACTCAACACCCCATCTTAAACGCCTAACAATGTACCTGACTAGTAAGTATCCTAAAACCTATGGATTGCTATGTCTCCAAAAGAGAATCAAGCGTGTGTAGAGGGGCATAAACGCAGCAGTGATAGGATTGGAGAGGTTCGGTGAGCAAATGAAGACCCTTTGAAGTCATATTGCATGGTACCCATTCCACGGGTCTCAACTCTCCAGGTTTAAGGGATTCTTCCTTCAGCTGAAACATGCATGTGGAACCCAGCGTATGATCAACCGTGTGATCGGGAGATGTGTTCCAATATGTCTCAGTTCTCGTCCCCTGGTACTCGGGTGCAACATTCCAGACGCTTTACTAACACTCTCCCGACTTGGAGAGTCAGTGCCTTTAACCTCCTGTTTGGCCCAGTTTGCAATTCCTGCGGAAGATGAACAGGAATAGGGAGGACCAATGAGAGACTAGCTGGAGGTGCCTGGACGGGCAAATTTAACTCTCATTTCCCACCAGGAAGAGGAATTAACCAAAGGCTCAGCGTGCCGTGCCGGAACCAGATTAGGGCCTGAAGCAATCCTGCGGTGTTGCGGCCAGCTCACAAGAAAGCGAGTTGAAGAAAGGAGCTCAGGGGCACTGTAATTAACAAACCTGCAGAGTTATAAATGACAGCTATCGTCCAAAAATATACTGAAGTAAGCCTGCCAAGAGGACTTGAAAGTGGGGCAGAATTGCAGGAAACTGCTATCGGGAGGTAGACTGGAATTCCATTTAAAGCATAGGAAAAGAGGCAGAACGTCCACAATGATGCACTTGGCCAAAAAGGGCGTATGCGTTCTTTCCTGAATATATTCAGGAAAAAACGCATACGCCCTTTTTGGCCAACCAAGCAAGCTTGCAAAGGAAATCTGCACTACAATGAAGTCTCACTTCTCCCCGGTCAAAAGGGCCATCTGAAAAAAGTGTAAAATCCAGAAAGGCAGGACAGGCCATGGAGAACTGGGAGCCTTGTTATGCTGATGGGCGGGATGTCAATTGCCAACAGCCACTCCGGAGAAGTGTATGGTGTTTCCTGAAACATCTAAAAAACAAAGCAACAGAGCCTAGGTCAATTCCACTTATGGTCCTATAGCTTAGGGAAATTAAAATCAAAAAGACACAGCCACCCCAAAGTTTGGGACGGCTCTGTTTTCTAGAACCTCGTTTACGGTACAAGTTCAATATCGCAGAAAGCAAAAAATGGATAAAGAAGTTGTGGTCCTTATGTACAATGCAATATCACTCAGCAATGAAATCTATGTCAACAGGCCTGTAGCAGAAAATGAGTGGGTTCAGGTATGATGATTCTAACTGAAATAAGTCACACAGAAAAAGAAACATCATAAGATATCACTAATACACAGAATGTAAACTTGGCTACAGAGGAACTGAATTACAAAACAGAACAGGGTCTCAAATTTAGAAAACCAACTTATGCTTGCTTAAGAGGAAAGGTGAGTTGGGGTGCTGCATAAAACCAGAGATTGAAATGATCACAGATAAAGTTCCTTAAGCCAAATGTGTAATAGACAAGAGCTACTCCTTGATCAACGAAATGGACTCAACACCCCTTATTAAACGCCTAACAATGTACCTGACTAATAAGTATCTTAAAACCTATGGATTGCTATGTCTCCGAAAGAGAATCAAGCGTGTGTACAGGGGCATAAACGCAGCAGTGATAGGATTGGAGAGGTTCGGTGAGCAAATGAAGACCCTTTGAAGTCATATTGCATGGTACCCATTCCACGGGTCTCAACTCTCCAGGTTTAAGGGATTCTTCCTTCAGCTAAAACATGCATGTGGAACCCAGAGTATGATCAACCGTGTGATCGGGAGACGTATTCCAATATGTCTCAGTTTTCTCCCCTGGTACTCGGGTGCAACATTCCAGATGCTTTACTAACACTCTCCCGACTTGGAGAGTCAGTGCCTTTAACCTCCTGTTTGGCCCAGTTTGCAATTTCTGTGGAAGATGAACAGGAATAGGGAGAACCAACGAGAGACTAGCTGGAGGTGTCTGGACGGGCAAATTTAACTCTCATTTCCCACCAGGAAGAGGAATTAACCAAAGGCTCAGCGTGCCGTGCCGGAACCAGATTAGGGCCTGAAGCAATCCTGCGGTGTTGCGGCCAGCTCACAAGAAAGCGAGTTGAAGAAAGGAGCTCAGGGGCACTGTAATTCACAAAGCTGCAGAGTTATAAATGACAGCTATCGTCCAAAAATATACTGAAGTAAGGCTGCCAAGAGGACTTGAAAGCGGGGCAGAATTGCAGGAACCCGATTTCAGGAGGTAGACTGGAATTGCATTTAAAGCATAGGAAAAGAGGCAGAACGTCGACAATGATGCACTTGGCCAAAAAGTGTGTATGCGTTTTTTCCTGAATATATTCAGGAAAAAATGCATACACACTTTTTGGCCAACCAAGCAAGCTTGCAAAGGAAATCTGCACTACAATGAAGTCTCACTTCCTCCCGGTCAAAAGGGCCATCTGAAAAAAGTGTAAAATCCAGAAAGGCAGGACAGGCCATGGAGAACTGGGAGCCTTGTTATGCTGATGGGCGGGATGTACATTGCCAAGAGCCACTCGGGAGAAGTGTATGGTGATTCCTGAAACATCTAAAAAACAAAGCAACAGAGCCTAGGGTACTTCCACTTATGGTCCTATAGCTTAGGGAAATTAAAATCAAAAAGACACAGCCACCCCAAAGTTTCGGACGGCTCTGTTTACAAGAACCTCGTTTACGGTACAAGTTCAATATCGCAGAAAGCGAAAAATGGATAAAGAAGTTGTGTTACTTACGTACAATGCAATATCACTCAGCAATGAAATCTATGTCATGAGGCCCGTAGCAGCATATTGAGTGGGTTCAGGTATGATGATTCTAACTGAAATAAGTCACACAGAAAAAGAAACATCATAAGATATCACTAATACACGGAATGTAAACTTGGCTACACAGGAACTGAATTACAAAACAGAACAGGGTCTCAAATTTAGAAAACCAACTTATGCTTGCTTAAGGGGAAAGGTGAGTTGGGGTGCTGCATAAAACCAGAGATTGAAATGAGCACAGATAAAGTTCCTTAAGCCAAATATGGAATAGACAAGAGCTACTCCTTGCTCAACGAAATGGACTCAACACCCCATCTTAAACGCCTAACAATGTACCTGACTAGTAAGTATCTTAAAACCTATGGATTGCTATGTCTCCAAAAGAGAATCAAGCGTGTGTAGAGGGGCATAAACGCAGCAGTGATAGGATTGGAGAGGTTCGGTGAGCAAATGAAGACCCTTTGAAGTCATATTGCATGGTACCCATTCCACGGGTCTCAACTCTCCAGGTTTAAGGGATTCTTCCTTCAGCTGAAACATGCATGTGGAACCCAGAGTATGATCAATGGTGTGATCAGGAGACGTGTTCAAATATGTCTCAGTTCTCGTCCCCTGGTACTCGGGTGCAACATTCCAGACGCTTTACTAACACTCTCCCGACTTGGAGAGTCAGTGCCTTTAACCTCCTGTTTGGCCCAGTTTGCAATTCCTGCGGAAGATGAACAGGAATAGGGAGGACCAATGAGAGACTAGCTGGAGGTGCCTGGACGGGCAAATTTAACTCTCATTTCCCACCAGGAAGAGGAATTAACCAAAGGCTCAGCGTGCCGTGCCGGAACCAGATTAGGGCCTGAAACAATCCTGCGGTGTTGCGGCCAGCTCACAAGAAAGCGAGTTGAAGAAAGGAGCTCAGGGGCACTGTAATTAACAAACCTGCAGAGTTATAAATGACAGCTATCGTCCAAAAATATACTGAAGTAAGCCTGCCAAGAGGACTTGAAAGCGGGGCATAATTGCAGGAAACCGATTTCAGGAGGTAGACTGGAATTGCATTTAAAGCATAGGAAAAGAGGCAGAACGTCCACAATGATGCACTTGGCCAAAAAGGGCGTATGCGTTCTTTCCTGAATATATTCAGGAAAAAACGCATACGCCCTTTTTGGCCAACCAAGCAAGCTTGCAAAGGAAATCTGCACTACAATGAAGTCTCACTTCTCCCCGGTCAAAAGGGCCATCTGAAAAAAGTGTAAAATCCAGAAAGGCAGGACAGGCCATGGAGAACTGGGAGCCTTGTTATGCTGATGGGCGGGATGTAAATTGCCAACAGCCACTCCGGAGAAGTGTATGGTGTTTCCTGAAACATCTAAAAAACAAAGCAACAGAGCCTAGGTCAATTCCACTTATGGTCCTATAGCTTAGGGAAATTAAAATCAAAAAGACACAGCCACCCCAAAGTTTGGGACGGCTCTGTTTTCTAGAACCTCGTTTACGGTACAAGTTCAATATCGCAGAAAGCAAAAAATGGATAAAGAAGTTGTGGTACTTATGTACAATGCAATATCACTCAGCAATGAAATCTATGTCAACAGGCCTGTAGCAGAAAATGAGTGGGTTCAGGTATGATGATTCTAACTGAAATAAGTCACACAGAAAAAGAAACATCATAAGATATCACTAATACACAGAATGTAAACTTGGCTACAGAGGAACTGAATTACAAAACAGAACAGGGTCTCAAATTTAGAAAACCAACTTATGCTTGCTTAAGAGGAAAGGTGAGTTGGGGTGCTGCATAAAACCAGAGATTGAAATGATCACAGATAAAGTTCCTTAAGCCAAATGTGTAATAGACAAGAGCTACTCCTTGATCAACGAAATGGACTCAACACCCCTTATTAAACGCCTAACAATGTACCTGACTAATAAGTATCTTAAAACCTATGGATTGCTATGTCTCCGAAAGAGAATCAAGCGTGTGTACAGGGGCATAAACGCAGCAGTGATAGGATTGGAGAGGTTCGGTGAGCAAATGAAGACCCTTTGAAGTCATATTTCATGGTACCCATTCCACGGGTCTCAACTCTCCAGGTTTAAGGGATTCTTCCTTCAGCTAAAACATGCATGTGGAACCCAGAGTATGATCAACCGTGTGATCGGGAGACGTGTTCCAATATGTCTCAGTTTTCTCCCCTGGTACTCGGGTGCAACATTCCAGATGCTTTACTAACACTCTCCCGACTTGGAGAGTCAGTGCCTTTAACCTCCTGTTTGGCCCAGTTTGCAATTTCTGTGGAAGATGAACAGGAATAGGGAGAACCAACGAGAGACTAGCTGGAGGTGTCTGGACGGGCAAATTTAACTCTCATTTCCCACCAGGAAGAGGAATTAACCAAAGGCTCAGCGTGCCGTGCCGGAACCAGATTAGGGCCTGAAGCAATCCTGCGGTGTTGCGGCCAGCTCACAAGAAAGCGAGTTGAAGAAAGGAGCTCAGGGGCACTGTAATTCACAAAGCTGCAGAGTTATAAATGACAGCTATCGTCCAAAAATATACTGAAGTAAGGCTGCCAAGAGGACTTGAAAGCGGGGCAGAATTGCAGGAACCCGATTTCAGGAGGTAGACTGGAATTGCATTTAAAGCATAGGAAAAGAGGCAGAACGTCGACAATGATGCACTTGGCCAAAAAGTGTGTATGCGTTTTTTCCTGAATATATTCAGGAAAAAATGCATACACACTTTTTGGCCAACCAAGCAAGCTTGCAAAGGAAATCTGCACTACAATGAAGTCTCACTTCCTCCCGGTCAAAAGGGCCATCTGAAAAAAGTGTAAAATCCAGAAAGGCAGGACAGGCCATGGAGAACTGGGAGCCTTGTTATGCTGATGGGCGGGATGTACATTGCCAAGAGCCACTCGGGAGAAGTGTATGGTGATTCCTGAAACATCTAAAAAACAAAGCAACAGAGCCTAGGGTACTTCCACTTATGGTCCTATAGCTTAGGGAAATTAAAATCAAAAAGACACAGCCACCCCAAAGTTTCGGACGGCTCTGTTTACAAGAACCTCGTTTACGGTACAAGTTCAATATCGCAGAAAGCGAAAAATGGATAAAGAAGTTGTGTTACTTACGTACAATGCAATATCACTCAGCAATGAAATCTATGTCATGAGGCCCGTAGCAGCATATTGAGTGGGTTCAGGTATGATGATTCTAACTGAAATAAGTCACACAGAAAAAGAAACATCATAAGATATCACTAATACACGGAATGTAAACTTGGCTACACAGGAACTGAATTACAAAACAGAACAGGGTCTCAAATTTAGAAAACCAACTTATGCTTGCTTAAGGGGAAAGGTGAGTTGGGGTGCTGCATAAAACCAGAGATTGAAATGAGCACAGATAAAGTTCCTTAAGCCAAATATGGAATAGACAAGAGCTACTCCTTGCTCAACGAAATGGACTCAACACCCCATCTTAAACGCCTAAGAATGTACCTGACTAGTAAGTATCTTAAAACCTATGGATTGCTATGTCTCCAAAAGAGAATCAAGCGTGTGTAGAGGGGCATAAACGCAGCAGTGATAGGATTGGAGAGGTTCGGTGAGCAAATGAAGACCCTTTGAAGTCATATTGCATGGTACCCATTCCACGGGTCTCAACTCTCCAGGTTTAAGGGATTCTTCCTTCAGCTGAAACATGCATGTGGAACCCAGAGTATGATCAACCGTGTGATCAGGAGACGTGTTCAAATATGTCTCAGTTCTCGTCCCCTGGTACTCGGGTGCAACATTCCAGACGCTTTACTAACACTCTCCCGACTTGGAGAGTCAGTGCCTTTAACCTCCTGTTTGGCCCAGTTTGCAATTCCTGCGGAAGATGAACAGGAATAGGGAGGACCAATGAGAGACTAGCTGGAGGTGCCTGGACGGGCAAATTTAACTCTCATTTCCCACCAGGAAGAGGAATTAACCAAAGGCTCAGCGTGCCGTGCCGGAACCAGATTAGGGCCTGAAACAATCCTGCGGTGTTGCGGCCAGCTCACAAGAAAGCGAGTTGAAGAAAGGAGCTCAGGGGCACTGTAATTAACAAACCTGCAGAGTTATAAATGACAGCTATCGTCCAAAAATATACTGAAGTAAGGCTGCCAAGAGGACTTGAAAGTGGGGCAGAATTGCAGGAAACTGCTATCGGGAGGTAGACTGGAATTCCATTTAAAGCATAGGAAAAGAGGCAGAACGTCCACAATGATGCACTTGGCCAAAAAGGGCGTATGCGTTCTTTCCTGAATATATTCAGGAAAAAACGCATACGCCCTTTTTGGCCAACCAAGCAAGCTTGCAAAGGAAATCTGCACTACAATGAAGTCTCACTTCTCCCCGGTCAAAAGGGCCATCTGAAAAAAGTGTAAAATCCAGAAAGGCAGGACAGGCCATGGAGAACTGGGAGCCTTGTTATGCTGATGGGCGGGATGTAAATTGCCAACAGCCACTCCAGAGAAGTGTATGGTGTTTCCTGAAACATCTAAAAAACAAAGCAACAGAGCCTAGGGCACTTCCACTTATGGTCCTGCAGCTTAGGGAAATTAAAATAAAAAAGACACAGCCACCCCAAAGTTTGGGACGGCTCTGTTTTCTAGAACCTCGTTTACGGTACAAGTTCAATATCGCAGAAAGCAAAAAATGGATAAAGAAGTTGTGGTACTTATGTACAATGCAATATCACTCAGCAATGAAATCTATGTCAACAGGCCTGTAGCAGAAAATGAGTGGGTTCAGGTATGATGATTCTAACTGAAATAAGTCACACAGAAAAAGAAACATCATAAGATATCACTAATACACAGAATGTAAACTTGGCTACAGAGGAACTGAATTACAAAACAGAACAGGGTCTCAAATTTAGAAAACCAACTTATGCTTGCTTAAGAGGAAAGGTGAGTTGGGGTGCTGCATAAAACCAGAGATTGAAATGATCACAGATAAAGTTCCTTAAGCCAAATGTGTAATAGACAAGAGCTACTCCTTGATCAACGAAATGGACTCAACACCCCTTATTAAACGCCTAACAATGTACCTGACTAATAAGTATCTTAAAACCTATGGATTGCTATGTCTCCGAAAGAGAATCAAGCGTGTGTACAGGGGCATAAACGCAGCAGTGATAGGATTGGAGAGGTTCGGTGAGCAAATGAAGACCCTTTGAAGTCATATTGCATGGTACCCATTCCACGAGTCTCAACTCTCCAGGTTTAAGGGATTCTTCCTTCAGCTAAAACATGCATGTGGAACCCAGAGTATGATCAACCGTGTGATCGGGAGACGTGTTCCAATATGTCTCAGTTTTCTCCCCTGGTACTCGGGTGCAACATTCCAGATGCTTTACTAACACTCTCCCGACTTGGAGAGTCAGTGCCTTTAACCTCCTGTTTGGCCCAGTTTGCAATTTCTGTGGAAGATGAACAGGAATAGGGAGAACCAACGAGAGACTAGCTGGAGGTGTCTGGACGGGCAAATTTAACTCTCATTTCCCACCAGGAAGAGGAATTAACCAAAGGCTCAGCGTGCCGTGCCGGAACCAGATTAGGGCCTGAAGCAATCCTGCGGTGTTGCGGCCAGCTCACAAGAAAGCGAGTTGAAGAAAGGAGCTCAGGGGCACTGTAATTCACAAAGCTGCAGAGTTATAAATGACAGCTATCGTCCAAAAATATACTGAAGTAAGGCTGCCAAGAGGACTTGAAAGCGGGGCAGAATTGCAGGAACCCGATTTCAGGAGGTAGACTGGAATTGCATTTAAAGCATAGGAAAAGAGGCAGAACGTCGACAATGATGCACTTGGCCAAAAAGTGTGTATGCGTTTTTTCCTGAATATATTCAGGAAAAAATGCATACACACTTTTTGGCCAACCAAGCAAGCTTGCAAAGGAAATCTGCACTACAATGAAGTCTCACTTCCTCCCGGTCAAAAGGGCCATCTGAAAAAAGTGTAAAATCCAGAAAGGCAGGACAGGCCATGGAGAACTGGGAGCCTTGTTATGCTGATGGGCGGGATGTACATTGCCAAGAGCCACTCGGGAGAAGTGTATGGTGATTCCTGAAACATCTAAAAAACAAAGCAACAGAGCCTAGGGTACTTCCACTTATGGTCCTATAGCTTAGGGAAATTAAAATCAAAAAGACACAGCCACCCCAAAGTTTCGGACGGCTCTGTTTACAAGAACCTCGTTTACGGTACAAGTTCAATATCGCAGAAAGCGAAAAATGGATAAAGAAGTTGTGTTACTTACGTACAATGCAATATCACTCAGCAATGAAATCTATGTCATGAGGCCCGTAGCAGCATATTGAGTGGGTTCAGGTATGATGATTCTAACTGAAATAAGTCACACAGAAAAAGAAACATCATAAGATATCACTAATACACGGAATGTAAACTTGGCTACACAGGAACTGAATTACAAAACAGAACAGGGTCTCAAATTTAGAAAACCAACTTATGCTTGTTTAAGGGGAAAGGTGAGTTGGGGTGCTGCATAAAACCAGAGATTGAAATGAGCACAGATAAAGTTCCTTAAGCCAAATATGGAATAGACAAGAGCTACTCCTTGCTCAACGAAATGGACTCAACACCCCATCTTAAACGCCTAAGAATGTACCTGACTAGTAAGTATCTTAAAACCTATGGATTGCTATGTCTCCAAAAGAGAATCAAGCGTGTGTAGAGGGGCATAAACGCAGCAGTGATAGGATTGGAGAGGTTCGGTGAGCAAATGAAGACCCTTTGAAGTCATATTGCATGGTACCCATTCCACGGGTCTCAACTCTCCAGGTTTAAGGGATTCTTCCTTCAGCTAAAACATGCATGTGGAACCCAGAGTATGATCAACCGTGTGATCAGGAGACGTGTTCAAATATGTCTCAGTTCTCGTCCCCTGGTACTCGGGTGCAACATTCCAGACGCTTTACTAACACTCTCCCGACTTGGAGAGTCAGTGCCTTTAACCTCCTGTTTGGCCCAGTTTGCAATTCCTGCGGAAGATGAACAGGAATAGGGAGGACCAATGAGAGACTAGCTGGAGGTGCCTGGACGGGCAAATTTAACTCTCATTTCCCACCAGGAAGAGGAATTAACCAAAGGCTCAGCGTGCCGTGCCGGAACCAGATTAGGGCCTGAAGCAATCCTGCGGTGTTGCGGCCAGCTCACAAGAAAGCGAGTTGAAGAAAGGAGCTCAGGGGCACTGTAATTAACAAACCTGCAGAGTTATAAATGACAGCTATCGTCCAAAAATATACTGAAGTAAGCCTGCCAAGAGGACTTGAAAGTGGGGCAGAATTGCAGGAAACTGCTATCGGGAGGTAGACTGGAATTCCATTTAAAGCATAGGAAAAGAGGCAGAACGTCCACAATGATGCACTTGGCCAAAAAGGGCGTATGCGTTCTTTCCTGAATATATTCAGGAAAAAACGCATACGCCCTTTTTGGCCAACCAAGCAAGCTTGCAAAGGAAATCTGCACTACAATGAAGTCTCACTTCTCCCCGGTCAAAAGGGCCATCTGAAAAAAGTGTAAAATCCAGAAAGGCAGGACAGGCCATGGAGAACTGGGAGCCTTGTTATGCTGATGGGCGGGATGTAAATTGCCAACAGCCACTCCGGAGAAGTGTATGGTGTTTCCTGAAACATCTAAAAAACAAAGCAACAGAGCCTAGGTCAATTCCACTTATGGTCCTATAGCTTAGGGAAATTAAAATCAAAAAGACACAGCCACCCCAAAGTTTGGGACGGCTCTGTTTTCTAGAACCTCGTTTACGGTACAAGTTCAATATCGCAGAAAGCAAAAAATGGATAAAGAAGTTGTGGTACTTATGTACAATGCAATATCACTCAGCAATGAAATCTATGTCAACAGGCCTGTAGCAGAAAATGAGTGGGTTCAGGTATGATGATTCTAACTGAAATAAGTCACACAGAAAAAGAAACATCATAAGATATCACTAATACACAGAATGTAAACTTGGCTACAGAGGAACTGAATTACAAAACAGAACAGGGTCTCAAATTTAGAAAACCAACTTATGCTTGCTTAAGAGGAAAGGTGAGTTGGGGTGCTGCATAAAACCAGAGATTGAAATGATCACAGATAAAGTTCCTTAAGCCAAATGTGTAATAGACAAGAGCTACTCCTTGATCAACGAAATGGACTCAACACCCCTTATTAAACGCCTAACAATGTACCTGACTAATAAGTATCTTAAAACCTATGGATTGCTATGTCTCCGAAAGAGAATCAAGCGTGTGTACAGGGGCATAAACGCAGCAGTGATAGGATTGGAGAGGTTCGGTGAGCAAATGAAGACCCTTTGAAGTCATATTGCATGGTACCCATTCCACGGGTCTCAACTCTCCAGGTTTAAGGGATTCTTCCTTCAGCTAAAACATGCATGTGGAACCCAGAGTATGATCAACCGTGTGATCGGGAGACGTGTTCCAATATGTCTCAGTTTTCTCCCCTGGTACTCGGGTGCAACATTCCAGATGCTTTCCTAACACTCTCCCGACTTGGAGAGTCAGTGCCTTTAACCTCCTGTTTGGCCCAGTTTGCAATTTCTGTGGAAGATGAACAGGAATAGGGAGAACCAACGAGAGACTAGCTGGAGGTGTCTGGACGGGCAAATTTAACTCTCATTTCCCACCAGGAAGAGGAATTAACCAAAGGCTCAGCGTGCCGTGCCGGAACCAGATTAGGGCCTGAAGCAATCCTGCGGTGTTGCGGCCAGCTCACAAGAAAGCGAGTTGAAGAAAGGAGCTCAGGGGCACTGTAATTCACAAACCTGCAGAGTTATAAATGAGAGCTATCGTCCAAAAATATACTGAAGTAAGGCTGCCAAGAGGACTTGAAAGCGGGGCAGAATTGCAGGAACCCGATTTCAGGAGGTAGACTGGAATTGCATTTAAAGCATAGGAAAAGAGGCAGAACGTCGACAATGATGCACTTGGCCAAAAAGTGTGTATGCGTTTTTTCCTGAATATATTCAGGAAAAAATGCATACACACTTTTTGGCCAACCAAGCAAGCTTGCAAAGGAAATCTGCACTACAATGAAGTCTCACTTCCTCCTGGTCAAAAGGGCCATCTGAAAAAAGTGTAAAATCCAGAAAGGCAGGACAGGCCATGGAGAACTGGGAGCCTTGTTATGCTGATGGGCGGGATGTACATTGCCAAGAGCCACTCGGGAGAAGTGTATGGTGATTCCTGAAACATCTAAAAAACAAAGCAACAGAGCCTAGGGTACTTCCACTTATGGTCCTATAGCTTAGGGAAATTAAAATCAAAAAGACACAGCCACCCCAAAGTTTCGGACGGCTCTGTTTACAAGAACCTCGTTTACGGTACAAGTTCAATATCGCAGAAAGCGAAAAATGGATAAAGAAGTTGTGGTACTTATGTACAATGCAATATCACTCAGCAATGAAATCTATGTCATGAGGCCCGTAGCAGCATATTGAGTGGGTTCAGGTATGATGATTCTAACTGAAATAAGTCACACAGAAAAAGAAACATCATAAGATATCACTAATACACGGAATGTAAACTTGGCTACACAGGAACTGAATTACAAAACAGAACAGGGTCTCAAATTTAGAAAACCAACTTATGCTTGCTTAAGGGGAAAGGTGAGTTGGGGTGCTGCATAAAACCAGAGATTGAAATGAGCACAGATAAAGTTCCTTAAGCCAAATATGGAATAGACAAGAGCTACTCCTTGCTCAACGAAATGGACTCAACACCCCATCTTAAACGCCTAAGAATGTACCTGACTAGTAAGTATCTTAAAACCTATGGATTGCTATGTCTCCAAAAGAGAATCAAGCGTGTGTAGAGGGGCATAAACGCAGCAGTGATAGGATTGGAGAGGTTCGGTGAGCAAATGAAGACCCTTTGAAGTCATATTGCATGGTACCCATTCCACGGGTCTCAACTCTCCAGGTTTAAGGGATTCTTCCTTCAGCTGAAACATGCATGTGGAACCCAGAGTATGATCAACCGTGTGATCAGGAGACGTGTTCAAATATGTCTCAGTTCTCGTCCCCTGGTACTCGGGTGCAACATTCCAGACGCTTTACTAACACTCTCCCGACTTGGAGAGTCAGTGCCTTTAACCTCCTGTTTGGCCCAGTTTGCAATTCCTGCGGAAGATGAACAGGAATAGGGAGAACCAATGAGAGACTAGCTGGAGGTGCCTGGACGGGCAAATTTAACTCTCATTTCCCACCAGGAAGAGGAATTAACCAAAGGCTCAGCGTGCCGTGCCGGAACCAGATTAGGGCCTGAAACAATCCTGCGGTGTTGCGGCCAGCTCACAAGAAAGCGAGTTGAAGAAAGGAGCTCAGGGGCACTGTAATTAACAAACCTGCAGAGTTATAAATGACAGCTATCGTCCAAAAATATACTGAAGTAAGCCTGCCAAGAGGACTTGAAAGCGGGGCAGAATTGCAGGAAACTGCTATCGGGAGGTAGACTGGAATTCCATTTAAAGCATAGGAAAAGAGGCAGAACGTCCACAATGATGCACTTGGCCAAAAAGGGCGTATGCGTTCTTTCCTGAATATATTCAGGAAAAAACGCATACGCCCTTTTTGGCCAACCAAGCAAGCTTGTAAAGGAAATCTGCACTACAATGAAGTCTCACTTCTCTCAGGTCAAAAGGGCCATCTGAAAAAAGTGTAAAATCCAGAAAGGCAGGACAGGCCATGGAGAACTGGGAGCCTTGTTATGCTGATGGGCGGGATGTAACTTGCCAACAGCCACTCGGGAGAAGTGTATGGTGTTTCCTGAAACATCTAAAAAACAAAGCAACAGAGCCTAGGGCACTTCCACTTATGGTCCTGCAGCTTAGGGAAATTAAAATCAAAAAGACACAGCCACCCCAAAGTTTGGGATGGCTCTGTTTACAAGAAACTCGTTTACGGTACAAGTTCAATATCGCAGAAAGCGAAAAATGGATAAAGAAGTTGTGGTACTTACGTACAATGCAATATCACTCAGCAATGACATCTATGTCATCAGGCCCATAGCAGCATAATGAGTGGATTCAGGTATGATGATTCTAACTGAAATAAGTCACACAGAAAAAGAAACATCATAAGATATCACTAATACACGGAATGTAAACTTGGCTACACAGGAACTGAATTTCAAAACAGAACATGGTCCCAAATTTAGAAAATCAACTTATGCTTGCTTAAGGGGAAAGGTGAGTTGGGGTGCTGCATAAAACCAGAGATTGAAATGAGCACAGATAAAGTTCCTTAAGCCAAATATGTAATAGACAAGAGCTACTCCTTGCTCAACGAAATGGACTCAAAACCCCATATTAAACGCCTAATAATGTACCTGACTAGTAAGTATCTTAAAACCTATGGATTGCTATGTCTCTGAAAGTGAATCAATCGTGAGTACAGGGGCAAAAACGCAGCAGTGATAGGATTGGAGAGTTTTGGTGAGCAAATGAAGACCCTTTGAAGTCATATTGCATGGTACCCATTCCACGGGTCTCAACTCTCCAGGTTTAAGGGATTCTTCCTTCAGCTAAAACATGCATGTGGAACCCAGAGTATGATCAACCGTGTGATCGGGAGACGTGTTGAAATATGTCTCAGTTCTCGTCCCCTGGTACTCGGGTGCAACATTCCAGATGCTTTACTAACACTCTCCCGACTTGGAGAGTCAGTGCCTTTAACCTCCTGTTTGGCCCAGTTTGCAAATTCCGCGGAAGATGAACAGGAATAGGGAGAACCAATGAGAGACTAGCTGGAGGTGTCTGGACGGGAAAATTTAACTCTCATTTCCCACCAGGAAGAGGAATTAACCAAAGGCTCAGCGTGCCATGCCGGAACCAGATTAGGGCCTGAAGCAATCCTGCGGTGTTGCGGCCAGCTCACAAGAAAGCGAGTTGAAGAAAGGAGCTCAGGGGCACTGTAATTCACAAACCTGCAGAGTTATAAATGACAGCTATCATCCAAAAATATACTGAAGTAAGGCTGCCAAGAGGACTTGAAAGCCGGGCAGAATTGCAGGAAACCGATTTCAGGAGGTAGACTGGAATTGCATTTAAAGCATAGGAAAAGAGGCAGAAGGTCGACACTGATGCACTTGGCCAAAAAGGGCGTATGCGTTTTTTCCTGAATATATTCAGGAAAAAACGCATACGCCCTTTTTGGCCAACCAAGCAAGCTTGCAAAGGAAATCTGCACTACAATGAAGTCTCACTTCCCCCCCCGTCAAAAGGGCCATCTGAAAAAAGTGTAAAATCCAGAAAGGCAGGACAGGCCATGGAGAACTGGGAGCCTTGTTATGCTGATGGGCGGGATGTAAATTGCCAACAGCCACTCGGGAGAAGTGTATGGTGTTTCCTGAAACATCTAAAAAACAAAGCAACAGAGCCTAGGGCACTTCCACTTATGGTCCTGCAGCTTAGGGAAATTAAAATCAAAAAGACACAGCCACCCCAAAGTTTGGGATGGCTCTGTTTACAAGAAACTCGTTTACGGTACAAGTTCAATATCGCAGAAAGCGAAAAATGGATAAAGAAGTTGTGGTACTTACGTACAATGCAATATCACTCAGCAATGACATCTATGTCATCAGGCCCATAGCAGCATAATGAGTGGATTCAGGTATGATGATTCTAACTGAAATAAGTCACACAGAAAAAGAAACATCATAAGATATCACTAATACACGGAATGTAAACTTGGCTACACAGGAACTGAATTTCAAAACAGAACATGGTCCCAAATTTAGAAAATCAACTTATGCTTGCTTAAGGGGAAAGGTGAGTTGGGGTGCTGCATAAAACCAGAGATTGAAATGAGCACAGATAAAGTTCCTTAAGCCAAATATGTAATAGACAAGAGCTACTCCTTGCTCAACGAAATGGACTCAAAACCCCATATTAAACGCCTAATAATGTACCTGACTAGTAAGTATCTTAAAACCTATGGATTGCTATGTCTCTGAAAGTGAATCAATCGTGAGTACAGGGGCAAAAACGCAGCAGTGATAGGATTGGAGAGTTTTGGTGAGCAAATGAAGACCCTTTGAAGTCATATTGCATGGTACCCATTCCACGGGTCTCAACTCTCCAGGTTTAAGGGATTCTTCCTTCAGCTAAAACATGCATGTGGAACCCAGAGTATGATCAACCGTGTGATCGGGAGACGTGTTGAAATATGTCTCAGTTCTCGTCCCCTGGTACTCGGGTGCAACATTCCAGATGCTTTACTAACACTCTCCCGACTTGGAGAGTCAGTGCCTTTAACCTCCTGTTTGGCCCAGTTTGCAAATTCCGCGGAAGATGAACAGGAATAGGGAGAACCAATGAGAGACTAGCTGGAGGTGTCTGGACGGGCAAATTTAACTCTCATTTCCCACCAGGAAGAGGAATTAACCAAAGGCTCAGCGTGCCATGCCGGAACCAGATTAGGGCCTGAAGCAATCCTGCGGTGTTGCGGCCAGCTCACAAGAAAGCGAGTTGAAGAAAGGAGCTCAGGGGCACTGTAATTCACAAACCTGCAGAGTTATAAATGACAGCTATCATCCAAAAATATACTGAAGTAAGGCTGCCAAGAGGACTTGAAAGCCGGGCAGAATTGCAGGAAACCGATTTCAGGAGGTAGACTGGAATTGCATTTAAAGCACAGGAAAAGAGGCAGAAGGTCGACAATGATGCACTTGGCCAAAAAGGGCGTATGCGTTTTTTCCTGAATATATTCAGGAAAAAACGCATACGCCCTTTTTGGCCAACCAAGCAAGCTTGCAAAGGAAATCTGCACTACAATGAAGTCTCACTTCCCCCCCGTCAAAAGGGCCATCTGAAAAAAGTGTAAAATCCAGAAAGGCAGGACAGGCCATGGAGAACTGGGAGCCTTGTTATGCTGATGGGCGGGATGTAAATTGCCAACAGCCACTCGGGAGAAGTGTATGGTGTTTCCTGAAACATCTAAAAAACAAAGCAACAGAGCCTAGGGCACTTCCACTTATGGTCCTGCAGCTTAGGGAAATTAAAATCAAAAAGACACAGCCACCCCAAAGTTTGGGATGGCTCTGTTTACAAGAAACTCGTTTACGGTACAAGTTCAATATCGCAGAAAGCGAAAAATGGATAAAGAAGTTGTGGTACTTACGTACAATGCAATATCACTCAGCAATGACATCTATGTCATCAGGCCCATAGCAGCATAATGAGTGGATTCAGGTATGATGATTCTAACTGAAATAAGTCACACAGAAAAAGAAACATCATAAGATATCACTAATACACGGAATGTAAACTTGGCTACACAGGAACTGAATTTCAAAACAGAACATGGTCCCAAATTTAGAAAATCAACTTATGCTTGCTTAAGGGGAAAGGTGAGTTGGGGTGCTGCATAAAACCAGAGATTGAAATGAGCACAGATAAAGTTCCTTAAGCCAAATATGTAATAGACAAGAGCTACTCCTTGCTCAACGAAATGGACTCAAAACCCCATATTAAACGCCTAATAATGTACCTGACTAGTAAGTATCTTAAAACCTATGGATTGCTATGTCTCTGAAAGTGAATCAATCGTGAGTACAGGGGCAAAAACGCAGCAGTGATAGGATTGGAGAGTTTTGGTGAGCAAATGAAGACCCTTTGAAGTCATATTGCATGGTACCCATTCCACGGGTCTCAACTCTCCAGGTTTAAGGGATTCTTCCTTCAGCTAAAACATGCATGTGGAACCCAGAGTATGATCAACCGTGTGATCGGGAGACGTGTTGAAATATGTCTCAGTTCTCGTCCCCTGGTACTCGGGTGCAACATTCCAGATGCTTTACTAACACTCTCCCGACTTGGAGAGTCAGTGCCTTTAACCTCCTGTTTGGCCCAGTTTGCAAATTCCGCGGAAGATGAACAGGAATAGGGAGAACCAATGAGAGACTAGCTGGAGGTGTCTGGACGGGAAAATTTAACTCTCATTTCCCACCAGGAAGAGGAATTAACCAAAGGCTCAGCGTGCCATGCCGGAACCAGATTAGGGCCTGAAGCAATCCTGCGGTGTTGCGGCCAGCTCACAAGAAAGCGAGTTGAAGAAAGGAGCTCAGGGGCACTGTAATTCACAAACCTGCAGAGTTATAAATGACAGCTATCATCCAAAAATATACTGAAGTAAGGCTGCCAAGAGGACTTGAAAGCCGGGCAGAATTGCAGGAAACCGATTTCAGGAGGTAGACTGGAATTGCATTTAAAGCTTAGGAAAAGAGGCAGAAGGTCGACAATGATGCACTTGGCCAAAAAGGGCGTATGCGTTTTTTCCTGAATATATTCAGGAAAAAACGCATACGCCCTTTTTGGCCAACCAAGCAAGCTTGCAAAGGAAATCTGCACTACAATGAAGTCTCACTTCCCCCCCCCCGTCAAAAGGGCCATCTGAAAAAAGTGTAAAATCCAGAAAGGCAGGACAGGCCATGGAGAACTGGGAGCCTTGTTATGCTGATGGGCGGGATGTAAATTGCCAACAGCCACTCGGGAGAAGTGTATGGTGTTTCCTGAAACATCTAAAAAACAAAGCAACAGAGCCTAGGGCACTTCCACTTATGGTCCTGCAGCTTAGGGAAATTAAAATCAAAAAGACACAGCCACCCCAAAGTTTGGGATGGCTCTGTTTACAAGAAACTCGTTTACGGTACAAGTTCAATATCGCAGAAAGCGAAAAATGGATAAAGAAGTTGTGGTACTTACGTACAATGCAATATCACTCAGCAATGACATCTATGTCATCAGGCCCATAGCAGCATAATGAGTGGATTCAGGTATGATGATTCTAACTGAAATAAGTCACACAGAAAAAGAAACATCATAAGATATCACTAATACACGGAATGTAAACTTGGCTACACAGGAACTGAATTTCAAAACAGAACATGGTCCCAAATTTAGAAAATCAACTTATGCTTGCTTAAGGGGAAAGGTGAGTTGGGGTGCTGCATAAAACCAGAGATTGAAATGAGCACAGATAAAGTTCCTTAAGCCAAATATGTAATAGACAAGAGCTACTCCTTGCTCAACGAAATGGACTCAAAACCCCATATTAAACGCCTAATAATGTACCTGACTAGTAAGTATCTTAAAACCTATGGATTGCTATGTCTCTGAAAGTGAATCAATCGTGAGTACAGGGGCAAAAACGCAGCAGTGATAGGATTGGAGAGTTTTGGTGAGCAAATGAAGACCCTTTGAAGTCATATTGCATGGTACCCATTCCACGGGTCTCAACTCTCCAGGTTTAAGGGATTCTTCCTTCAGCTAAAACATGCATGTGGAACCCAGAGTATGATCAACCGTGTGATCGGGAGACGTGTTGAAATATGTCTCAGTTCTCGTCCCCTGGTACTCGGGTGCAACATTCCAGATGCTTTACTAACACTCTCCCGACTTGGAGAGTCAGTGCCTTTAACCTCCTGTTTGGCCCAGTTTGCAAATTCCGCGGAAGATGAACAGGAATAGGGAGAACCAATGAGAGACTAGCTGGAGGTGTCTGGACGGGAAAATTTAACTCTCATTTCCCACCAGGAAGAGGAATTAACCAAAGGCTCAGCGTGCCATGCCGGAACCAGATTAGGGCCTGAAGCAATCCTGCGGTGTTGCGGCCAGCTCACAAGAAAGCGAGTTGAAGAAAGGAGCTCAGGGGCACTGTAATTCACAAACCTGCAGAGTTATAAATGACAGCTATCATCCAAAAATATACTGAAGTAAGGCTGCCAAGAGGACTTGAAAGCCGGGCAGAATTGCAGGAAACCGATTTCAGGAGGTAGACTGGAATTGCATTTAAAGCACAGGAAAAGAGGCAGAAGGTCGACAATGATGCACTTGGCCAAAAAGGGCGTATGCGTTTTTTCCTGAATATATTCAGGAAAAAACGCATACGCCCTTTTTGGCCAACCAAGCAAGCTTGCAAAGGAAATCTGCACTACAATGAAGTCTCACTTCCCCCCCGTCAAAAGGGCCATCTGAAAAAAGTGTAAAATCCAGAAAGGCAGGACAGGCCATGGAGAACTGGGAGCCTTGTTATGCTGATGGGCGGGATGTAAATTGCCAACAGCCACTCGGGAGAAGTGTATGGTGTTTCCTGAAACATCTAAAAAACAAAGCAACAGAGCCTAGGGCACTTCCACTTATGGTCCTGCAGCTTAGGGAAATTAAAATCAAAAAGACACAGCCACCCCAAAGTTTGGGATGGCTCTGTTTACAAGAAACTCGTTTACGGTACAAGTTCAATATCGCATAAAGCGAAAAATGGATAAAGAAGTTGTGGTACTTACGTACAATGCAATATCACTCAGCAATGACATCTATGTCATCAGGCCCATAGCAGCATAATGAGTGGATTCAGGTATGATGATTCTAAATGAAATAAGTCACACAGAAAAAGAAACATCATAAGATATCACTAATACACGGAATGTAAACTTGGCTACACAGGAACTGAATTTCAAAACAGAACATGGTCCCAAATTTAGAAAATCAACTTATGCTTGCTTAAGGGGAAAGGTGAGTTGGGGTGCTGCATAAAACCAGAGATTGAAATGAGCACAGATAAAGTTCCTTAAGCCAAATATGTAATAGACAAGAGCTACTCCTTGCTCAACGAAATGGACTCAAAACCCCATATTAAACGCCTAATAATGTACCTGACTAGTAAGTATCTTAAAACCTATGGATTGCTATGTCTCTGAAAGTGAATCAATCGTGAGTAGAGGGGCAAATACGCAGCAGTGATAGGATTGGAGAGTTTTGGTGAGCAAATGAAGACCCTTTGAAGTCATATTGCATGGTACCCATTCCACGGGTCTCAACTCTCCAGGTTTAAGGGATTCTTCCTTCAGCTAAAACATGCATGTGGAACCCAGAGTATGATCAACCGTGTGATCGGGAGACGTGTTGAAATATGTCTCAGTTCTCGTCCCCTGGTACTCGGGTGCAACATTCCAGATGCTTTACTAACACTCTCCCGACTTGGAGAGTCAGTGCCTTTAACCTCCTGTTTGGCCCAGTTTGCAAATTCCGCGGAAGATGAACAGGAATAGGGAGAACCAATGAGAGACTAGCTGGAGGTGTCTGGACGGGAAAATTTAACTCTCATTTCCCACCAGGAAGAGGAATTAACCAAAGGCTCAGCGTGCCATGCCGGAACCAGATTAGGGCCTGAAGCAATCCTGCGGTGTTGCGGCCAGCTCACAAGAAAGCGAGTTGAAGAAAGGAGCTCAGGGGCACTGTAATTCACAAACCTGCAGAGTTATAAATGACAGCTATCATCCAAAAATATACTGAAGTAAGGCTGCCAAGAGGACTTGAAAGCCGGGCAGAATTGCAGGAAACCGATTTCAGGAGGTAGACTGGAATTGCATTTAAACCATAGGAAAAGAGGCAGAACGTCGACAATGATGCACTTGGCCAAAAAGGGCGTATGCGTTTTTTCCTGAATATATTCAGGAAAAAACGCATACGCCCTTTTTGGCCAACCAAGCAAGCTTGCAAAGGAAATCTGCACTACAATGAAGTCTCACTTCCCCCCCCCCCGTCAAAAGGGCCATCTGAAAAAAGTGTAAAATCCAGAAAGGCAGGACAGGCCATGGAGAACTGGGAGCCTTGTTATGCTGATGGGCGGGATGTAAATTGCCAACAGCCACTCGGGAGAAGTGTATGGTGTTTCCTGAAACATCTAAAAAACAAAGCAACAGAGCCTAGGGCACTTCCACTTATGGTCCTGCAGCTTAGGGAAATTAAAATCAAAAAGACACAGCCACCCCAAAGTTTGGGATGGCTCTGTTTACAAGAACCTCGTTTACGGTACAAGTTCAATATCGCATAAAGCGAAAAATGGATAAAGAAGTTGTGGTACTTACGTACAATGCAATATCACTCAGCAATGACATCTATGTCATCAGGCCCATAGCAGCATAATGAGTGGATTCAGGTATGATGATTCTAACTGAAATAAGTCACACAGAAAAAGAAACATCATAAGATATCACTAATACACGGAATGTAAACTTGGCTACACAGGAACTGAATTTCAAAACAGAACATGGTCCCAAATTTAGAAAATCAACTTATGCTTGCTTAAGGGGAAAGGTGAGTTGGGGTGCTGCATAAAACCAGAGATTGAAATGAGCACAGATAAAGTTCCTTAAGCCAAATATGTAATAGACAAGAGCTACTCCTTGCTCAACGAAATGGACTCAAAACCCCATATTAAACGCCTAATAATGTACCTGACTAGTAAGTATCTTAAAACCTATGGATTGCTATGTCTCTGAAAGTGAATCAATCGTGAGTACAGGGGCAAAAACGCAGCAGTGATAGGATTGGAGAGTTTTGGTGAGCAAATGAAGACCCTTTGAAGTCATATTGCATGGTACCCATTCCACGGGTCTCAACTCTCCAGGTTTAAGGGATTCTTCCTTCAGCTAAAACATGCATGTGGAACCCAGAGTATGATCAACCGTGTGATCGGGAGACGTGTTGAAATATGTCTCAGTTCTCGTCCCCTGGTACTCGGGTGCAACATTCCAGATGCTTTACTAACACTCTCCCGACTTGGAGAGTCAGTGCCTTTAACCTCCTGTTTGGCCCAGTTTGCAAATTCCGCGGAAGATGAACAGGAATAGGGAGAACCAATGAGAGACTAGCTGGAGGTGTCTGGACGGGAAAATTTAACTCTCATTTCCCACCAGGAAGAGGAATTAACCAAAGGCTCAGCGTGCCATGCCGGAACCAGATTAGGGCCTGAAGCAATCCTGCGGTGTTGCGGCCAGCTCAGAAGAAAGCGAGTTGAAGAAAGGAGCTCAGGGGCACTGTAATTCACAAACCTGCAGAGTTATAAATGACAGCTATCATCCAAAAATATACTGAAGTAAGGCTGCCAAGAGGACTTGAAAGCCGGGCAGAATTGCAGGAAACCGATTTCAGGAGGTAGACTGGAATTGCATTTAAAGCACAGGAAAAGAGGCAGAAGGTCGACAATGATGCACTTGGCCAAAAAGGGCGTATGCGTTTTTTCCTGAATATATTCAGGAAAAAACGCATACGCCCTTTTTGGCCAACCAAGCAAGCTTGCAAAGGAAATCTGCACTACAATGAAGTCTCACTTCCCCCCCGTCAAAAGGGCCATCTGAAAAAAGTGTAAAATCCAGAAAGGCAGGACAGGCCATGGAGAACTGGGAGCCTTGTTATGCTGATGGGCGGGATGTAAATTGCCAACAGCCACTCGGGAGAAGTGTATGGTGTTTCCTGAAACATCTAAAAAACAAAGCAACAGAGCCTAGGGCACTTCCACTTATGGTCCTGCAGCTTAGGGAAATTAAAATCAAAAAGACACAGCCACCCCAAAGTTTGGGATGGCTCTGTTTACAAGAAACTCGTTTACGGTACAAGTTCAATATCGCATAAAGCGAAAAATGGATAAAGAAGTTGTGGTACTTACGTACAATGCAATATCACTCAGCAATGACATCTATGTCATCAGGCCCATAGCAGCATAATGAGTGGATTCAGGTATGATGATTCTAACTGAAATAAGTCACACAGAAAAAGAAACATCATAAGATATCACTAATACACGGAATGTAAACTTGGCTACACAGGAACTGAATTTCAAAACAGAACATGGTCCCAAATTTAGAAAATCAACTTATGCTTGCTTAAGGGGAAAGGTGAGTTGGGGTGCTGCATAAAACCAGAGATTGAAATGAGCACAGATAAAGTTCCTTAAGCCAAATATGTAATAGACAAGAGCTACTCCTTGCTCAACGAAATGGACTCAAAACCCCATATTAAACGCCTAATAATGTACCTGACTAGTAAGTATCTTAAAACCTATGGATTGCTATGTCTCTGAAAGTGAATCAATCGTGAGTACAGGGGCAAAAACGCAGCAGTGATAGGATTGGAGAGTTTTGGTGAGCAAATGAAGACCCTTTGAAGTCATATTGCATGGTACCCATTCCACGGGTCTCAACTCTCCAGGTTTAAGGGATTCTTCCTTCAGCTAAAACATGCATGTGGAACCCAGAGTATGATCAACCGTGTGATCGGGAGACGTGTTGAAATATGTCTCAGTTCTCGTCCCCTGGTACTCGGGTGCAACATTCCAGATGCTTTACTAACACTCTCCCGACTTGGAGAGTCAGTGCCTTTAACCTCCTGTTTGGCCCAGTTTGCAAATTCCGCGGAAGATGAACAGGAATAGGGAGAACCAATGAGAGACTAGCTGGAGGTGTCTGGACGGGAAAATTTAACTCTCATTTCCCACCAGGAAGAGGAATTAACCAAAGGCTCAGCGTGCCATGCCGGAACCAGATTAGGGCCTGAAGCAATCCTGCGGTGTTGCGGCCAGCTCACAAGAAAGCGAGTTGAAGAAAGGAGCTCAGGGGCACTGTAATTCACAAACCTGCAGAGTTATAAATGACAGCTATCATCCAAAAATATACTGAAGTAAGGCTGCCAAGAGGACTTGAAAGCCGGGCAGAATTGCAGGAAACCGATTTCAGGAGGTAGACTGGAATTGCATTTAAAGCATAGGAAAAGAGGCAGAAGGTCGACACTGATGCACTTGGCCAAAAAGGGCGTATGCGTTTTTTCCTGAATATATTCAGGAAAAAACGCATACGCCCTTTTTGGCCAACCAAGCAAGCTTGCAAAGGAAATCTGCACTACAATGAAGTCTCACTTCCCCCCCCGTCAAAAGGGCCATCTGAAAAAAGTGTAAAATCCAGAAAGGCAGGACAGGCCATGGAGAACTGGGAGCCTTGTTATGCTGATGGGCGGGATGTAAATTGCCAACAGCCACTCGGGAGAAGTGTATGGTGTTTCCTGAAACATCTAAAAAACAAAGCAACAGAGCCTAGGGCACTTCCACTTATGGTCCTGCAGCTTAGGGAAATTAAAATCAAAAAGACACAGCCACCCCAAAGTTTGGGATGGCTCTGTTTACAAGAAACTCGTTTACGGTACAAGTTCAATATCGCATAAAGCGAAAAATGGATAAAGAAGTTGTGGTACTTACGTACAATGCAATATCACTCAGCAATGACATCTATGTCATCAGGCCCATAGCAGCATAATGAGTGGATTCAGGTATGATGATTCTAACTGAAATAAGTCACACAGAAAAAGAAACATCATAAGATATCACTAATACACGGAATGTAAACTTGGCTACACAGGAACTGAATTTCAAAACAGAACATGGTCCCAAATTTAGAAAATCAACTTATGCTTGCTTAAGGGGAAAGGTGAGTTGGGGTGCTGCATAAAACCAGAGATTGAAATGAGCACAGATAAAGTTCCTTAAGCCAAATATGTAATAGACAAGAGCTACTCCTTGCTCAACGAAATGGACTCAAAACCCCATATTAAACGCCTAATAATGTACCTGACTAGTAAGTATCTTAAAACCTATGGATTGCTATGTCTCTGAAAGTGAATCAATCGTGAGTACAGGGGCAAAAACGCAGCAGTGATAGGATTGGAGAGTTTTGGTGAGCAAATGAAGACCCTTTGAAGTCATATTGCATGGTACCCATTCCACGGGTCTCAACTCTCCAGGTTTAAGGGATTCTTCCTTCAGCTAAAACATGCATGTGGAACCCAGAGTATGATCAACCGTGTGATCGGGAGACGTGTTGAAATATGTCTCAGTTCTCGTCCCCTGGTACTCGGGTGCAACATTCCAGATGCTTTACTAACACTCTCCCGACTTGGAGAGTCAGTGCCTTTAACCTCCTGTTTGGCCCAGTTTGCAAATTCCGCGGAAGATGAACAGGAATAGGGAGAACCAATGAGAGACTAGCTGGAGGTGTCTGGACGGGAAAATTTAACTCTCATTTCCCACCAGGAAGAGGAATTAACCAAAGGCTCAGCGTGCCATGCCGGAACCAGATTAGGGCCTGAAGCAATCCTGCGGTGTTGCGGCCAGCTCACAAGAAAGCGAGTTGAAGAAAGGAGCTCAGGGGCACTGTAATTCACAAACCTGCAGAGTTATAAATGACAGCTATCATCCAAAAATATACTGAAGTAAGGCTGCCAAGAGGACTTGAAAGCCGGGCAGAATTGCAGGAAACCAATTTCAGGAGGTAGACTGGAATTGCATTTAAAGCACAGGAAAAGAGGCAGAAGGTCGACAATGATGCACTTGGCCAAAAAGGGCGTATGCGTTTTTTCCTGAATATATTCAGGAAAAAACGCATACGCCCTTTTTGGCCAACCAAGCAAGCTTGCAAAGGAAATCTGCACTACAATGAAGTCTCACTTCCCCCCCGTCAAAAGGGCCATCTGAAAAAAGTGTAAAATCCAGAAAGGCAGGACAGGCCATGGAGAACTGGGAGCCTTGTTATGCTGATGGGCGGGATGTAACTTGCCAACAGCCACTCGGGAGAAGTGTATGGTGTTTCCTGAAACATCTAAAAAACAAAGCAACAGAGCGTAGGGCACTTCCACTTATGGTCCTGCAGCTTAGGGAAATTAAAATCAAAAAGACACAGCCACCCCAAAGTTTGGGATGGCTCTGTTTACAAGAAACTCGTTTACGGTACAAGTTCAATATCGCATAAAGCGAAAAATGGATAAAGAAGTTGTGGTACTTACGTACAATGCAATATCACTCAGCAATGACATCTATGTCATCAGGCCCATAGCAGCATAATGAGTGGATTCAGGTATGATGATTCTAACTGAAATAAGTCACACAGAAAAAGAAACATCATAAGATATCACTAATACACGGAATGTAAACTTGGCTACACAGGAACTGAATTTCAAAACAGAACATGGTCCCAAATTTAGAAAATCAACTTATGCTTGCTTAAGGGGAAAGGTGAGTTGGGGTGCTGCATAAAACCAGAGATTGAAATGAGCACAGATAAAGTTCCTTAAGCCAAATATGTAATAGACAAGAGCTACTCCTTGCTCAACAAAATGGACTCAAAACCCCATATTAAACGCCTAATAATGTACCTGACTAGTAAGTATCTTAAAACCTATGGATTGCTATGTCTCTGAAAGTGAATCAATCGTGAGTACAGGGGCAAAAACGCAGCAGTGATAGGATTGGAGAGTTTTGGTGAGCAAATGAAGACCCTTTGAAGTCATATTGCATGGTACCCATTCCACGGGTCTCAACTCTCCAGGTTTAAGGGATTCTTCCTTCAGCTAAAACATGCATGTGGAACCCAGAGTATGATCAACCGTGTGATCGGGAGACGTGTTGAAATATGTCTCAGTTCTCGTCCCCTGGTACTCGGGTGCAACATTCCAGATGCTTTACTAACACTCTCCCGACTTGGAGAGTCAGTGCCTTTAACCTCCTGTTTGGCCCAGTTTGCAAATTCCGCGGAAGATGAACAGGAATAGGGAGAACCAATGAGAGACTAGCTGGAGGTGTCTGGACGGGAAAATTTAACTCTCATTTCCCACCAGGAAGAGGAATTAACCAAAGGCTCAGCGTGCCATGCCGGAACCAGATTAGGGCCTGAAGCAATCCTGCGGTGTTGCGGCCAGCTCACAAGAAAGCGAGTTGAAGAAAGGAGCTCAGGGGCACTGTAATTCACAAACCTGCAGAGTTATAAATGACAGCTATCATCCAAAAATATACTGAAGTAAGGCTGCCAAGAGGACTTGAAAGCCGGGCAGAATTGCAGGAAACCGATTTCAGGAGGTAGACTGGAATTGCATTTAAAGCACAGGAAAAGAGGCAGAAGGTCGACAATGATGCACTTGGCCAAAAAGGGCGTATGCGTTTTTTCCTGAATATATTCAGGAAAAAACGCATACGACCTTTTTGGCCAACCAAGCAAGCTTGCAAAAGAAATCTGCACTACAATGAAGTCTCACTTCCCCCCCGTCAAAAGGGCCATCTGAAAAAAGTGTAAAATCCAGAAAGGCAGGACAGGCCATGGAGAACTGGGAGCCTTGTTATGCTGATGGGCGGGATGTAACTTGCCAACAGCCACTCGGGAGAAGTGTATGGTGTTTCCTGAAACATCTAAAAAACAAAGCAACAGAGCCTAGGGCACTTCCACTTATGGTCCTGCAGCTTAGGGAAATTAAAATCAAAAAGACACAGCCACCCCAAAGTTTGGGATGGCTCTGTTTACAAGAAACTCGTTTACGGTACAAGTTCAATATCGCATAAAGCGAAAAATGGATAAAGAAGTTGTGGTACTTACGTACAATGCAATATCACTCAGCAATGACATCTATGTCATCAGGCCCATAGCAGCATAATGAGTGGATTCAGGTATGATGATTCTAACTGAAATAAGTCACACAGAAAAAGAAACATCATAAGATATCACTAATACACGGAATGTAAACTTGGCTACACAGGAACTGAATTTCAAAACAGAACATGGTCCCAAATTTAGAAAATCAACTTATGCTTGCTTAAGGGGAAAGGTGAGTTGGGGTGCTGCATAAAACCAGAGATTGAAATGAGCACAGATAAAGTTCCTTAAGCCAAATATGTAATAGACAAGAGCTACTCCTTGCTCAACGAAATGGACTCAAAACCCCATATTAAACGCCTAATAATGTACCTGACTAGTAAGTATCTTAAAACCTATGGATTGCTATGTCTCTGAAAGTGAATCAATCGTGAGTACAGGGGCAAAAACGCAGCAGTGATAGGATTGGAGAGTTTTGGTGAGCAAATGAAGACCCTTTGAAGTCATATTGCATGGTACCCATTCCACGGGTCTCAACTCTCCAGGTTTAAGGGATTCTTCCTTCAGCTAAAACATGCATGTGGAACCCAGAGTATGATCAACCGTGTGATCGGGAGACGTGTTGAAATATGTCTCAGTTCTCGTCCCCTGGTACTCGGGTGCAACATTCCAGATGCTTTACTAACACTCTCCCGACTTGGAGAGTCAGTGCCTTTAACCTCCTGTTTGGCCCAGTTTGCAAATTCCGCGGAAGATGAACAGGAATAGGGAGAACCAATGAGAGACAAGCTGGAGGTGTCTGGACGGGAAAATTTAACTCTCATTTCCCACCAGGAAGAGGAATTAACCAAAGGCTCAGCGTGCCATGCCGGAAACAGATTAGGGCCTGAAGCAATCCTGCGGTGTTGCGGCCAGCTCACAAGAAAGCGAGTTGAAGAAAGGAGCTCAGGGGCACTGTAATTCACAAACCTGCAGAGTTATAAATGACAGCTATCATCCAAAAATATACTGAAGTAAGGCTGCCAAGAGGACTTGAAAGCCGGGCAGAATTGCAGGAAACCGATTTCAGGAGGTAGACTGGAATTGCATTTAAAGCACAGGAAAAGAGGCAGAAGGTCGACAATGATGCACTTGGCCAAAAAGGGCGTATGCGTTTTTTCCTGAATATATTCAGGAAAAAACGCATACGCCCTTTTTGGCCAACCAAGCAAGCTTGCAAAGGAAATCTGCACTACAATGAAGTCTCACTTCCCCCCCGTCAAAAGGGCCATCTGAAAAAAGTGTAAAATCCAGAAAGGCAGGACAGGCCATGGAGAACTGGGAGCCTTGTTATGCTGATGGGCGGGATGTAACTTGCCAACAGCCACTCGGGAGAAGTGTATGGTGTTTCCTGAAACATCTAAAAAACAAAGCAACAGAGCCTAGGGCACTTCCACTTATGGTCCTGCAGCTTAGGGAAATTAAAATCAAAAAGACACAGCCACCCCAAAGTTTGGGATGGCTCTGTTTACAAGAAACTCGTTTACGGTACAAGTTCAATATCGCATAAAGCGAAAAATGGATAAAGAAGTTGTGGTACTTACGTACAATGCAATATCACTCAGCAATGACATCTATGTCATCAGGCCCATAGCAGCATAATGAGTGGATTCAGGTATGATGATTCTAACTGAAATAAGTCACACAGAAAAAGAAACATCATAAGATATCACTAATACACGGAATGTAAACTTGGCTACACAGGAACTGAATTTCAAAACAGAACATGGTCCCAAATTTAGAAAATCAACTTATGCTTGCTTAAGGGGAAAGGTGAGTTGGGGTGCTGCATAAAACCAGAGATTGAAATGAGCACAGATAAAGTTCCTTAAGCCAAATATGTAATAGACAAGAGCTACTCCTTGCTCAACGAAATGGACTCAAAACCCCATATTAAACGCCTAATAATGTACCTGACTAGTAAGTATCTTAAAACCTATGGATTGCTATGTCTCTGAAAGTGAATCAATCGTGAGTACAGGGCCAAAAACACAGCAGTGATAGGATTGGAGAGTTTTGGTGAGCAAATGAAGACCCTTTGAAGTCATATTGCATGGTACCCATTCCACGGGTCTCAACTCTCCAGGTTTAAGGGATTCTTCCTTCAGCTAAAACATGCATGTGGAACCCAGAGTATGATCAACCGTGTGATCGGGAGACGTGTTGAAATATGTCTCAGTTCTCGTCCCCTGGTACTCGGGTGCAACATTCCAGATGCTTTACTAACACTCTCCCGACTTGGAGAGTCAGTGCCTTTAACCTCCTGTTTGGCCCAGTTTGCAAATTCCGCGGAAGATGAACAGGAATAGGGAGAACCAATGAGAGACTAGCTGGAGGTGTCTGGACGGGAAAATTTAACTCTCATTTCCCACCAGGAAGAGGAATTAACCAAAGGCTCAGCGTGCCATGCCGGAACCAGATTAGGGCCTGAAGCAATCCTGCGGTGTTGCGGCCAGCTCACAAGAAAGCGAGTTGAAGAAAGGAGCTCAGGGGCACTGTAATTCACAAACCTGCAGAGTTATAAATGACAGCTATCATCCAAAAATATACTGAAGTAAGGCTGCCAAGAGGACTTGAAAGCCGGGCAGAATTGCAGGAAACCGATTTCAGGAGGTAGACTGGAATTGCATTTAAAGCATAGGAAAAGAGGCAGAAGGTCGACAATGATGCACTTGGCCAAAAAGGGCGTATGCATTTTTTCCTGAATATATTCAGGAAAAAACGCATACGCCCTTTTTGGCCAACCAAGCAAGCTTGCAAAGGAAATCTGCACTACAATGAAGTCTCACTTCCCCCCGGTCAAAAGGGCCATCTGAAAAAAGTGTAAAATCCAGAAAGGCAGGACAGGCCATGGAGAACTGGGAGCCTTGTTATGCTGATGGGTGGGATGTAAATTGCCAACAGCCACTCGGGAGAAGTGTATGGTGTTTCCTGAAACATCTAAAAAACAAAGCAACAGAGCCTAGGGCACTTCCACTTATGGTCCTGCAGCTTAGGGAAATTAAAATCAAAAAGACACAGCCACCCCAAAGTTTGGGATGGCTCTGTTTACAAGAAACTCGTTTACGGTACAAGTTCAATATCGCATAAAGCGAAAAATGGATAAAGAAGTTGTGGTACTTACGTACAATGCAATATCACTCAGCAATGACATCTATGTCATCAGGTCCATAGCAGCATAATGAGTGGATTCAGGTATGATGATTCTAACTGAAATAAGTCACACAGAAAAAGAAACATCATAAGATATCACTAATACACGGAATGTAAACTTGGCTACACAGGAACTGAATTTCAAAACAGAACATGGTCCCAAATTTAGAAAATCAACTTATGCTTGCTTAAGGCGAAAGGTGAGTTGGGGTGCTGCATAAAACCAGAGATTGAAATGAGCACAGATAAAGTTCCTTAAGCCAAATATGTAATAGACAAGAGCTACTCCTTGCTCAACGAAATGGACTCAAAACCCCATATTAAACGCCTAATAATGTACCTGACTAGTAAGTATCTTAAAACCTATGGATTGCTATGTCTCTGAAAGTGAATCAATCGTGAGTACAGGGGCAAAAACGCAGCAGTGATAGGATTGGAGAGTTTTGGTGAGCAAATGAAGACCCTTTGAAGTCATATTGCATGGTACCCATTCCACGGGTCTCAACTCTCCAGGTTTAAGGGATTCTTCCTTCAGCTAAAACATGCATGTGGAACCCAGAGTATGATCAACCGTGTGATCGGGAGACGTGTTGAAATATGTCTCAGTTCTCGTCCCCTGGTACTCGGGTGCAACATTCCAGATGCTTTACTAACACTCTCCCGACTTGGAGAGTCAGTGCCTTTAACCTCCTGTTTGGCCCAGTTTGCAAATTCCGCGGAAGATGAACAGGAATAGGGAGAACCAATGAGAGACTAGCTGGAGGTGTCTGGACGGGAAAATTTAACTCTCATTTCCCACCAGGAAGAGGAATTAACCAAAGGCTCAGCGTGCCATGCCGGAACCAGATTAGGGCCTGAAGCAATCCTGCGGTGTTGCGGCCAGCTCACAAGAAAGCGAGTTGAAGAAAGGAGCTCAGGGGCACTGTAATTCACAAACCTGCAGAGTTATAAATGACAGCTATCATCCAAAAATATACTGAAGTAAGGCTGCCAAGAGGACTTGAAAGCCGGGCAGAATTGCAGGAAACCAATTTCAGGACGTAGACTGGAATTGCATTTAAAGCATAGGAAAGGAGGCAGAAGGTCGACAATGATGCACTTGGCCAAAAAGGGCGTATGCGTTTTTTCCTGAATATATTCAGGAAAAAACGCATACGCCCTTTTTGGCCAACCAAGCAAGCTTGCAAAGGAAATCTGCACTACAATGAAGTCTCACTTCCCCCCCGTCAAAAGGGCCATCTGAAAAAAGTGTAAAATCCAGAAAGGCAGGACAGGCCATGGAGAACTGGGAGCCTTGTTATGCTGATGGGCGGGATGTAACTTGCCAACAGCCACTCGGGAGAAGTGTATGGTGTTTCCTGAAACATCTAAAAAACAAAGCAACAGAGCCTAGGGCACTTCCACTTATGGTCCTATAGCTTAGGGAAATTAAAATCAAAAAGACACAGCCACCCCAAAGTTTGGGATGGCTCTGTTTACAAGAAACTCGTTTACGGTACAAGTTCAATATCGCATAAAGCGAAAAATGGATAAAGAAGTTGTGGTACTTACGTACAATGCAATATCACTCAGCAATGACATCTATGTCATCAGGCCCATAGCAGCATAATGAGTGGATTCAGGTATGATGATTCTAACTGAAATAAGTCACACAGAAAAAGAAACATCATAAGATATCACTAATACACGGAAGGTAAACTTGGCTACACAGGAACTGAATTTCAAAACAGAACATGGTCCCAAATTTAGAAAATCAACTTATGCTTGCTTAAGGGGAAAGGTGAGTTGGGGTGCTGCATAAAACCAGAGATTGAAATGAGCACAGATAAAGTTCCTTAAGCCAAATATGTAATAGACAAGAGCTACTCCTTGCTCAACGAAATGGACTCAAAACCCCATATTAAACGCCTAATAATGTACCTGACTAGTAAGTATCTTAAAACCTATGGATTGCTATGTCTCTGAAAGTGAATCAATCGTGAGTACAGGGGCAAAATCGCAGCAGTGATAGGATTGGAGAGTTTTGGTGAGCAAATGAAGACCCTTTGAAGTCATATTGCATGGTACCCATTCCACGGGTCTCAACTCTCCAGGTTTAAGGGATTCTTCCTTCAGCTAAAACATGCATGTGGAACCCAGAGTATGATCAACCGTGTGATCGGGAGACGTGTTGAAATATGTCTCAGTTCTCGTCCCCTGGTACTCAGGTGCAACATTCCAGATGCTTTACTAACACTCTCCCGACTTGGAGAGTCAGTGCCTTTAACCTCCTGTTTGGCCCAGTTTGCAAATTCCGCGGAAGATGAACAGGAATAGGGAGAACCAATGAGAGACTAGCTGGAGGTGTCTGGACGGGAAAATTTAACTCTCATTTCCCACCAGGAAGAGGAATTAACCAAAGGCTCAGCGTGCCATGCCGGAACCAGATTAGGGCCTGAAGCAATCCTGCGGTGTTGCGGCCAGCTCACAAGAAAGCGAGTTGAAGAAAGGAGCTCAGGGGCACTGTAATTGACAAACCTGCAGAGTTATAAATGACAGCTATCATCCAAAAATATACTGAAGTAAGGCTGCCAAGAGGACTTGAAAGCCGGGCAGAATTGCAGGAAACCGATTTCAGGAGGTAGACTGGAATTGCATTTAAAGCATAGGAAAAGAGGCAGAAGGTCGACAATGATGCACTTGGCCAAAAAGGGCGTATGCGTTTTTTCCTGAATATATTCAGGAAAAAACGCATACGCCCTTTTTGGCCAACCAAGCAAGCTTGCAAAGGAAATCTGCACTACAATGAAGTCTCACTTCCCCCCCATCAAAAGGGTCATCTGAAAAAAGTGTAAAATCCAGAAAGGCAGGACAGGCCATGGAGAACTGGGAGCCTTGTTATGCTGATGGGCGGGATGTAACTTGCCAACAGCCACTCGGGAGAAGTGTATGGTGTTTCCTGAAACATCTAAAAAACAAAGCAACAGAGCCTAGGGCACTTCCACTTATGGTCCTGCAGCTTAGGGAAATTAAAATCAAAAAGACACAGCCACCCCAAAGTTTGGGATGGCTCTGTTTACAAGAAACTCGTTTACGGTACAAGTTCAATATCGCATAAAGCGAAAAATGGATAAAGAAGTTGTGGTACTTACGTACAATGCAATATCACTCAGCAATGACATCTATGTCATCAGGCCCATAGCAGCATAATGAGTGGATTCAGGTATGATGATTCTAACTGAAATAAGTCACACAGAAAAAGAAACATCATAAGATATCACTAATACACGGAATGTAAACTTGGCTACACAGGAACTGAATTTCAAAACAGAACATGGTCCCAAATTTAGAAAATCAACTTATGCTTGCTTAAGGGGAAAGGTGAGTTGGGGTGCTGCATAAAACCAGAGATTGAAATGAGCACAGATAAAGTTCCTTAAGCCAAATATGTAATAGACAAGAGCTACTCCTTGCTCAACGAAATGGACTCAAAACCCCATATTAAACGCCTAATAATGTACCTGACTAGTAAGTATCTTAAAACCTATGGATTGCTATGTCTCTGAAAGTGAATCAATCGTGAGTACAGGGGCAAAAACGCAGCAGTGATAGGATTGGAGAGTTTTGGTGAGCAAATGAAGACCCTTTGAAGTCATATTGCATGGTACCCATTCCACGGGTCTCAACTCTCCAGGTTTAAGGGATTCTTCCTTCAGCTAAAACATGCATGTGGAACCCAGAGTATGATCAACCGTGTGATCGGGAGACGTGTTGAAATATGTCTCAGTTCTCGTCCCCTGGTACTCGGGTGCAACATTCCAGATGCTTTACTAACACTCTCCCGACTTGGAGAGTCAGTGCCTTTAACCTCCTGTTTGGCCCAGTTTGCAAATTCCACGGAAGATGAACAGGAATAGGGAGAACCAATGAGAGACTAGCTGGAGGTGTCTGGACGGGAAAATTTAACTCTCATTTCCCACCAGGAAGAGGAATTAACCAAAGGCTCAGCGTGCCATGCCGGAACCAGATTAGGGCCTGAAGCAATCCTGCGGTGTTGCGGCCAGCTCACAAGAAAGCGAGTTGAAGAAAGGAGCTCAGGGGCACTGTAATTCACAAACCTGCAGAGTTATAAATGACAGCTATCATCCAAAAATATACTGAAGTAAGGCTGCCAAGAGGACTTGAAAGCCGGGCAGAATTGCAGGAAACCGATTTCAGGACGTAGACTGGAATTGCATTTAAAGCATAGGAAAGGAGGCAGAAGGTCGACAATGATGCACTTGGCCAAAAAGGGCGTATGCGTTTTTTCCTGAATATATTCAGGAAAAAACGCATACGCCCTTTTTGGCCAACCAAGCAAGCTTGCAAAGGAAATCTGCACTACAATGAAGTCTCACTTCCCCCCCGTCAAAAGGGCCATCTGAAAAAAGTGTAAAATCCAGAAAGGCAGGACAGGCCATGGAGAACTGGGAGCCTTGTTATGCTGATGGGCGGGATGTAACTTGCCAACAGCCACTCGGGAGAAGTGTATGGTGTTTCCTGAAACATCTAAAAAACAAAGCAACAGAGCCTAGGGCACTTCCACTTATGGTCCTATAGCTTAGGGAAATTAAAATCAAAAAGACACAGCCACCCCAAAGTTTGGGATGGCTCTGTTTACAAGAAACTCGTTTACGGTACAAGTTCAATATCGCATAAAGCGAAAAATGGATAAAGAAGTTGTGGTACTTACGTACAATGCAATATCACTCAGCAATGACATCTATGTCATCAGGCCCATAGCAGCATAATGAGTGGATTCAGGTATGATGATTCTAACTGAAATAAGTCACACAGAAAAAGAAACATCATAAGATATCACTAATACACGGAAGGTAAACTTGGCTACACAGGAACTGAATTTCAAAACAGAACATGGTCCCAAATTTAGAAAATCAACTTATGCTTGCTTAAGGGGAAAGGTGAGTTGGGGTGCTGCATAAAACCAGAGATTGAAATGAGCACAGATAAAGTTCCTTAAGCCAAATATGTAATAGACAAGAGCTACTCCTTGCTCAACGAAATGGACTCAAAACCCCATATTAAACGCCTAATAATGTACCTGACTAGTAAGTATCTTAAAACCTATGGATTGCTATGTCTCTGAAAGTGAATCAATCGTGAGTACAGGGGCAAAATCGCAGCAGTGATAGGATTGGAGAGTTTTGGTGAGCAAATGAAGACCCTTTGAAGTCATATTGCATGGTACCCATTCCACGGGTCTCAACTCTCCAGGTTTAAGGGATTCTTCCTTCAGCTAAAACATGCATGTGGAACCCAGAGTATGATCAACCGTGTGATCGGGAGACGTGTTGAAATATGTCTCAGTTCTCGTCCCCTGGTACTCAGGTGCAACATTCCAGATGCTTTACTAACACTCTCCCGACTTGGAGAGTCAGTGCCTTTAACCTCCTGTTTGGCCCAGTTTGCAAATTCCGCGGAAGATGAACAGGAATAGGGAGAACCAATGAGAGACTAGCTGGAGGTGTCTGGACGGGAAAATTTAACTCTCATTTCCCACCAGGAAGAGGAATTAACCAAAGGCTCAGCGTGCCATGCCGGAACCAGATTAGGGCCTGAAGCAATCCTGCGGTGTTGCGGCCAGCTCACAAGAAAGCGAGTTGAAGAAAGGAGCTCAGGGGCACTGTAATTGACAAACCTGCAGAGTTATAAATGACAGCTATCATCCAAAAATATACTGAAGTAAGGCTGCCAAGAGGACTTGAAAGCCGGGCAGAATTGCAGGAAACCGATTTCAGGAGGTAGACTGGAATTGCATTTAAAGCATAGGAAAAGAGGCAGAAGGTCGACAATGATGCACTTGGCCAAAAAGGGCGTATGCGTTTTTTCCTGAATATATTCAGGAAAAAACGCATACGCCCTTTTTGGCCAACCAAGCAAGCTTGCAAAGGAAATCTGCACTACAATGAAGTCTCACTTCCCCCCCATCAAAAGGGTCATCTGAAAAAAGTGTAAAATCCAGAAAGGCAGGACAGGCCATGGAGAACTGGGAGCCTTGTTATGCTGATGGGCGGGATGTAACTTGCCAACAGCCACTCGGGAGAAGTGTATGGTGTTTCCTGAAACATCTAAAAAACAAAGCAACAGAGCCTAGGGCACTTCCACTTATGGTCCTGCAGCTTAGGGAAATTAAAATCAAAAAGACACAGCCACCCCAAAGTTTGGGATGGCTCTGTTTACAAGAAACTCGTTTACGGTACAAGTTCAATATCGCATAAAGCGAAAAATGGATAAAGAAGTTGTGGTACTTACGTACAATGCAATATCACTCAGCAATGACATCTATGTCATCAGGCCCATAGCAGCATAATGAGTGGATTCAGGTATGATGATTCTAACTGAAATAAGTCACACAGAAAAAGAAACATCATAAGATATCACTAATACACGGAATGTAAACTTGGCTACACAGGAACTGAATTTCAAAACAGAACATGGTCCCAAATTTAGAAAATCAACTTATGCTTGCTTAAGGGGAAAGGTGAGTTGGGGTGCTGCATAAAACCAGAGATTGAAATGAGCACAGATAAAGTTCCTTAAGCCAAATATGTAATAGACAAGAGCTACTCCTTGCTCAACGAAATGGACTCAAAACCCCATATTAAACGCCTAATAATGTACCTGACTAGTAAGTATCTTAAAACCTATGGATTGCTATGTCTCTGAAAGTGAATCAATCGTGAGTACAGGGGCAAAAACGCAGCAGTGATAGGATTGGAGAGTTTTGGTGAGCAAATGAAGACCCTTTGAAGTCATATTGCATGGTACCCATTCCACGGGTCTCAACTCTCCAGGTTTAAGGGATTCTTCCTTCAGCTAAAACATGCATGTGGAACCCAGAGTATGATCAACCGTGTGATCGGGAGACGTGTTGAAATATGTCTCAGTTCTCGTCCCCTGGTACTCGGGTGCAACATTCCAGATGCTTTACTAACACTCTCCCGACTTGGAGAGTCAGTGCCTTTAACCTCCTGTTTGGCCCAGTTTGCAAATTCCACGGAAGATGAACAGGAATAGGGAGAACCAATGAGAGACTAGCTGGAGGTGTCTGGACGGGAAAATTTAACTCTCATTTCCCACCAGGAAGAGGAATTAACCAAAGGCTCAGCGTGCCATGCCGGAACCAGATTAGGGCCTGAAGCAATCCTGCGGTGTTGCGGCCAGCTCACAAGAAAGCGAGTTGAAGAAAGGAGCTCAGGGGCACTGTAATTCACAAACCTGCAGAGTTATAAATGACAGCTATCATCCAAAAATATACTGAAGTAAGTCTGCCAAGAGGACTTGAAAGCCGGGCAGAATTGCAGGAAACCGATTTCAGGAGGTAGACTGGAATTGCATTTAAAGCATAGGAAAAGAGGCAGAAGGTCGACAATGATGCACTTGGCCAAAAAGGGCGTATGCGTTTTTTCCTGAATATATTCAGGAAAAAACGCATACGCCCTTTTTGGCCAACCAAGCAAGCTTGCAAAGGAAATCTGCACTACAATGAAGTCTCACTTCCCCCCCGTCAAAAGGGCCATCTGAAAAAAGTGTAAAATCCAGAAAGGCAGGACAGGCCATGGAGAACTGGGAGCCTTGTTATGCTGATGGGCGGGATGTAATTTGCCAACAGCCACTCGGGAGAAGTGTATGGTGTTTCCTGAAACATCTAAAAAACAAAGCAACAGAGCCTAGGGCACTTCCAGTTATGGTCCTGCAGCTTAGGGAAATTAAAATCAAAAAGACACAGCCACCCCAAAGTTTGGGATGGCTCTGTTTACAAGAAACTCGTTTACGGTACAAGTTCAATATCGCATAAAGCGAAAAATGGATAAAGAAGTTGTGGTACTTACGTACAATGCAATATCACTCAGCAATGACATCTATGTCATCAGGTCCATAGCAGCATAATGAGTGGATTCAGGTATGATGATTCTAACTGAAATAAGTCACACAGAAAAAGAAACATCATAAGATATCACTAATACACGGAATGTAAACTTGGCTACACAGGAACTGAATTTCAAAACAGAACATGGTCCCAAATTTAGAAAATCAACTTATGCTTGCTTAAGGGGAAAGGTGAGTTGGGGTGCTGCATAAATCCAGAGATTGAAATGAGCACAGATAAAGTTCCTTAAGCCAAATATGTAATAGACAAGAGCTACTCCTTGCTCAACGAAATGGACTCAAAACCCCATATTAAATGCCTAATAATGTACCTGACTAGTAAGTATCTTAAAACCTATGGATTGCTATGTCTCTGAAAGTGAATCAATCGTGAGTACAGGGGCAAAAACGCAGCAGTGATAGGATTGGAGAGTTTTGGTGAGCAAATGAAGACCCTTTGAAGTCATATTGCATGGTACCCATTCCACGGGTCTCAACTCTCCAGGTTTAAGGGATTCTTCCTTCAGCTAAAACATGCATGTGGAACCCAGAGTATGATCAACCGTGTGATCGGGAGACGTGTTGAAATATGTCTCAGTTCTCGTCCCCTGGTACTCGGGTGCAACATTCCAGATGCTTTACTAACACTCTCCCGACTTGGAGAGTCAGTGCCTTTAACCTCCTGTTTGGCCCAGTTTGCAAATTCCGCGGAAGATGAACAGGAATAGGGAGAACCAATGAGAGACTAGCTGGAGGTGTCTGGACGGGAAAATTTAACTCTCATTTCCCACCAGGAAGAGGAATTAACCAAAGGCTCAGCGTGCCATGCCGGAACCAGATTAGGGCCTGAAGCAATCCTGCGGTGTTGCGGCCAGCTCACAAGAAAGCGAGTTGAAGAAAGGAGCTCAGGGGCACTGTAATTCACAAACCTGCAGAGTTATAAATGACAGCTATCATCCAAAAATATACTGAAGTAAGGCTGCCAAGAGGACTTGAAAGCCGGGCAGAATTGCAGGAAACCGATTTCAGGACGTAGACTGGAATTGCATTTAAAGCATAGGAAAAGAGGCAGAAGGTCGACAATGATGCACTTGGCCAAAAAGGGCGTATGCGTTTTTTCCTGAATATATTCAGGAAAAAACGCATACGCCCTTTTTGGCCAACCAAGCAAGCTTGCAAAGGAAATCTGCACTACAATGAAGTCTCACTTCCCCCCCGTCAAAAGGGCCATCTGAAAAAAGTGTAAAATCCAGAAAGGCAGGACAGGCCATGGAGAACTGGGAGCCTTGTTATGCTGATGGGCGGGATGTAACTTGCCAACAGCCACTCGGGAGAAGTGTATGGTGTTTCCTGAAACATCTAAAAAACAAAGCAACAGAGCCTAGGGCACATCCACTTATGGTCCTATAGCTTAGGGAAATTAAAATCAAAAAGACACAGCCACCCCAAAGTTTGGGATGGCTCTGTTTACAAGAAACTCGTTTACGGTACAAGTTCAATATCGCATAAAGCGAAAAATGGATAAAGAAGTTGTGGTACTTACGTACAATGCAATATCACTCAGCAATGACATCTATGTCATCAGGCCCATAGCAGCATAATGAGTGGATTCAGGTATGATGATTCTAACTGAAATAAGTCACACAGAAAAAGAAACATCATAAGATATCACTAATACACGGAATGTAAACTTGGCTACACAGGAACTGAATTTCAAAACAGAACATGGTCCCAAATTTAGAAAACCAACTTATGCTTGCTTAAGGGGAAAGGTGAGTTGGGGTGCTGCATAAAACCAGAGATTGAAATGAGCACAGATAAAGTTCCTTAAGCCAAATATGTAATAGACAAGAGCTACTCCTTGCTCAACGAAATGGACTCAAAACCCCATATTAAACGCCTAATAATGTACCTGACTAGTAAGTATCTTAAAACCTATGGATTGCTATGTCTCTGAAAGTGAATCAATCGTGAGTACAGGGGCAAAAACGCAGCAGTGATAGGATTGGAGAGTTTTGGTGAGCAAATGAAGACCCTTTGAAGTCATATTGCATGGTACCCATTCCACGGGTCTCAACTCTCCAGGTTTAAGGGATTCTTCCTTCAGCTAAAACATGCATGTGGAACCCAGAGTATGATCAACCGTGTGATCGGGAGACGTGTTGAAATATGTCTCAGTTCTCGTCCCCTGGTACTCGGGTGCAACATTCCAGATGCTTTACTAACACTCTCCCGACTTGGAGAGTCAGTGCCTTTAACCTCCTGTTTGGCCCAGTTTGCAAATTCCGCGGAAGATGAACAGGAATAGGGAGAACCAATGAGAGACTAGCTGGAGGTGTCTGGACGGGAAAATTTAACTCTCATTTCCCACCAGGAAGAGGAAATAACCAAAGGCTCAGCGTGCCATGCCGGAACCAGATTAGGGCCTGAAGCAATCCTGCGGTGTTGCGGCCAGCTCACAAGAAAGCGAGTTGAAGAAAGGAGCTCAGGGGCACTGTAATTCACAAACCTGCAGAGTTATAAATGACAGCTATCATCCAAAAATATACTGAAGTAAGGCTGCCAAGAGGACTTGAAAGCCGGGCAGAATTGCAGGAAACCGATTTCAGGAGGTAGACTGGAATTGCATTTAAAGCATAGGAAAAGAGGCAGAAGGTCGACAATGATGCACTTGGCCAAAAAGGGCGTATGCGTTTTTTCCTGAATATATTCAGGAAAAAACGCATACGCCCTTTTTGGCCAACCAAGCAAGCTTGCAAAGGAAATCTGCACTACAATGAAGTCTCACTTCCCCCCCGTCAAAAGGGCCATCTGAAAAAAGTGTAAAATCCAGAAAGGCAGGACAGGCTATGGAGAACTGGGAGCCTTGTTATGCTGATGGGCGGGATGGAAATTGCCAACAGCCACTCGGGAGAAGTGTATGGTGTTTCCTGAAACATCTAAAAAACAAAGCAACAGAGCCTAGGGCACTTCCACTTATGGTCCTATAGCTTAGGGAAATTAAAATCAAAAAGACACAGCCACCCCAAAGTTTGGGATGGCTCTGTTTACAAGAAACTCGTTTACGGTACAAGTTCAATATCGCATAAAGCGAAAAATGGATAAAGAAGTTGTGGTACTTACGTACAATGCAATATCACTCAGCAATGACATCTATGTCATCAGGCCCATAGCAGCATAATGAGTGGATTCAGGTATGATGATTCTAACTGAAATAAGTCACACAGAAAAAGAAACATCATAAGATATCACTAATACACGGAATGTAAACTTGGCTACACAGGAACTGAATTTCAAAACAGAACATGGTCCCAAATTTAGAAAATCAACTTATGCTTGCTTAAGGGGAAAGGTGAGTTGGGGTGCTGCATAAAACCAGAGATTGAAATGAGCACAGATAAAGTTCCTTAAGCCAAATATGTAATAGACAAGAGCTACTCCTTGCTCAACGAAATGGACTCAAAACCCCATATTAAACGCCTAATAATGTACCTGACTAGTAAGTATCTTAAAACCTATGGATTGCTATGTCTCTGAAAGTGAATCAATCGTGAGTACAGGGGCAAAAACGCAGCAGTGATAGGATTGGAGAGTTTTGGTGAGCAAATGAAGACCCTTTGAAGTCATATTGCATGGTACCCATTCCACGGGTCTCAACTCTCCAGGTTTAAGGGATTCTTCCTTCAGCTAAAACATGCATGTGGAACCCAGAGTATGATCAACCGTGTGATCGGGAGACGTGTTGAAATATGTCTCAGTTCTCGTCCCCTGGTACTCGGGTGCAACATTCCAGATGCTTTACTAACACTCTCCCGACTTGGAGAGTCAGTGCCTTTAACCTCCTGTTTGGCCCAGTTTGCAAATTCCGCGGAAGATGAACAGGAATAGGGAGAACCAATGAGAGACTAGCTGGAGGTGTCTGGACGGGAAAATTTAACTCTCATTTCCCACCAGGAAGAGGAATTAACCAAAGGCTCAGCGTGCCATGCCGGAACCAGATTAGGGCCTGAAGCAATCCTGCGGTGTTGCGGCCAGCTCACAAGAAAGCGAGTTGAAGAAAGGAGCTCAGGGGCACTGTAATTCACAAACCTGCAGAGTTATAAATGACAGCTATCATCCAAAAATATACTGAAGTAAGGCTGCCAAGAGGACTTGAAAGCCGGGCAGAATTGCAGGAAACCAATTTCAGGAGGTAGACTGGAATTGCATTTAAAGCACAGGAAAAGAGGCAGAAGGTCGACAATGATGCACTTGGCCAAAAAGGGCGTATGCGTTTTTTCCTGAATATATTCAGGAAAAAACGCATACGCCCTTTTTGGCCAACCAAGCAAGCTTGCAAAGGAAATCTGCACTACAATGAAGTCTCACTTCCCCCCCGTCAAAAGGGCCATCTGAAAAAAGTGTAAAATCCAGAAAGGCAGGACAGGCCATGGAGAACTGGGAGCCTTGTTATGCTGATGGGCGGGATGTAACTTGCCAACAGCCACTCGGGAGAAGTGTATGGTGTTTCCTGAAACATCTAAAAAACAAAGCAACAGAGCCTAGGGCACTTCCACTTATGGTCCTGCAGCTTAGGGAAATTAAAATCAAAAAGACACAGCCACCCCAAAGTTTGGGATGGCTCTGTTTACAAGAAACTCGTTTACGGTACAAGTTCAATATCGCATAAAGCGAAAAATGGATAAAGAAGTTGTGGTACTTACGTACAATGCAATATCACTCAGCAATGACATCTATGTCATCAGGCCCATAGCAGCATAATGAGTGGATTCAGGTATGATGATTCTAACTGAAATAAGTCACACAGAAAAAGAAACATCATAAGATATCACTAATACACGGAATGTAAACTTGGCTACACAGGAACTGAATTTCAAAACAGAACATGGTCCCAAATTTAGAAAATCAACTTATGCTTGCTTAAGGGGAAAGGTGAGTTGGGGTGCTGCATAAAACCAGAGATTGAAATGAGCACAGATAAAGTTCCTTAAGCCAAATATGTAATAGACAAGAGCTACTCCTTGCTCAACAAAATGGACTCAAAACCCCATATTAAACGCCTAATAATGTACCTGACTAGTAAGTATCTTAAAACCTATGGATTGCTATGTCTCTGAAAGTGAATCAATCGTGAGTACAGGGGCAAAAACGCAGCAGTGATAGGATTGGAGAGTTTTGGTGAGCAAATGAAGACCCTTTGAAGTCATATTGCATGGTACCCATTCCACGGGTCTCAACTCTCCAGGTTTAAGGGATTCTTCCTTCAGCTAAAACATGCATGTGGAACCCAGAGTATGATCAACCGTGTGATCGGGAGACGTGTTGAAATATGTCTCAGTTCTCGTCCCCTGGTACTCGGGTGCAACATTCCAGATGCTTTACTAACACTCTCCCGACTTGGAGAGTCAGTGCCTTTAACCTCCTGTTTGGCCCAGTTTGCAAATTCCGCGGAAGATGAACAGGAATAGGGAGAACCAATGAGAGACTAGCTGGAGGTGTCTGGACGGGAAAATTTAACTCTCATTTCCCACCAGGAAGAGGAATTAACCAAAGGCTCAGCGTGCCATGCCGGAACCAGATTAGGGCCTGAAGCAATCCTGCGGTGTTGCGGCCAGCTCACAAGAAAGCGAGTTGAAGAAAGGAGCTCAGGGGCACTGTAATTCACAAACCTGCAGAGTTATAAATGACAGCTATCATCCAAAAATATACTGAAGTAAGGCTGCCAAGAGGACTTGAAAGCCGGGCAGAATTGCAGGAAACCGATTTCAGGAGGTAGACTGGAATTGCATTTAAAGCACAGGAAAAGAGGCAGAAGGTCGACAATGATGCACTTGGCCAAAAAGGGCGTATGCGTTTTTTCCTGAATATATTCAGGAAAAAACGCATACGACCTTTTTGGCCAACCAAGCAAGCTTGCAAAAGAAATCTGCACTACAATGAAGTCTCACTTCCCCCCCGTCAAAAGGGCCATCTGAAAAAAGTGTAAAATCCAGAAAGGCAGGACAGGCCATGGAGAACTGGGAGCCTTGTTATGCTGATGGGCGGGATGTAACTTGCCAACAGCCACTCGGGAGAAGTGTATGGTGTTTCCTGAAACATCTAAAAAACAAAGCAACAGAGCCTAGGGCACTTCCACTTATGGTCCTGCAGCTTAGGGAAATTAAAATCAAAAAGACACAGCCACCCCAAAGTTTGGGATGGCTCTGTTTACAAGAAACTCGTTTACGGTACAAGTTCAATATCGCATAAAGCGAAAAATGGATAAAGAAGTTGTGGTACTTACGTACAATGCAATATCACTCAGCAATGACATCTATGTCATCAGGTCCATAGCAGCATAATGAGTGGATTCAGGTATGATGATTCTAACTGAAATAAGTCACACAGAAAAAGAAACATCATAAGATATCACTAATACACGGAATGTAAACTTGGCTACACAGGAACTGAATTTCAAAACAGAACATGGTCCCAAATTTAGAAAATCAACTTATGCTTGCTTAAGGGGAAAGGTGAGTTGGGGTGCTGCATAAAACCAGAGATTGAAATGAGCACAGATAAAGTTCCTTAAGCCAAATATGTAATAGACAAGAGCTACTCCTTGCTCAACGAAATGGACTCAAAACCCCATATTAAACGCCTAATAATGTACCTGACTAGTAAGTATCTTAAAACCTATGGATTGCTATGTCTCTGAAAGTGAATCAATCGTGAGTACAGGGGCAAAAACGCAGCAGTGATAGGATTGGAGAGTTTTGGTGAGCAAATGAAGACCCTTTGAAGTCATATTGCATGGTACCCATTCCACGGGTCTCAACTCTCCAGGTTTAAGGGATTCTTCCTTCAGCTAAAACATGCATGTGGAACCCAGAGTATGATCAACCGTGTGATCGGGAGACGTGTTGAAATATGTCTCAGTTCTCGTCCCCTGGTACTCGGGTGCAACATTCCAGATGCTTTACTAACACTCTCCCGACTTGGAGAGTCAGTGCCTTTAACCTCCTGTTTGGCCCAGTTTGCAAATTCCGCGGAAGATGAACAGGAATAGGGAGAACCAATGAGAGACTAGCTGGAGGTGTCTGGACGGGAAAATTTAACTCTCATTTCCCACCAGGAAGAGGAATTAACCAAAGGCTCAGCGTGCCATGCCGGAAACAGATTAGGGCCTGAAGCAATCCTGCGGTGTTGCGGCCAGCTCACAAGAAAGCGAGTTGAAGAAAGGAGCTCAGGGGCACTGTAATTCACAAACCTGCAGAGTTATAAATGACAGCTATCATCCAAAAATATACTGAAGTAAGGCTGCCAAGAGGACTTGAAAGCCGGGCAGAATTGCAGGAAACCGATTTCAGGAGGTAGACTGGAATTGCATTTAAAGCACAGGAAAAGAGGCAGAAGGTCGACAATGATGCACTTGGCCAAAAAGGGCGTATGCGTTTTTTCCTGAATATATTCAGGAAAAAACGCATACGCCCTTTTTGGCCAACCAAGCAAGCTTGCAAAGGAAATCTGCACTACAATGAAGTCTCACTTCCCCCCCGTCAAAAGGGCCATCTGAAAAAAGTGTAAAATCCAGAAAGGCAGGACAGGCCATGGAGAACTGGGAGCCTTGTTATGCTGATGGGCGGGATGTAACTTGCCAACAGCCACTCGGGAGAAGTGTATGGTGTTTCCTGAAACATCTAAAAAACAAAGCAACAGAGCCTAGGGCACTTCCACTTATGGTCCTGCAGCTTAGGGAAATTAAAATCAAAAAGACACAGCCACCCCAAAGTTTGGGATGGCTCTGTTTACAAGAAACTCGTTTACGGTACAAGTTCAATATCGCATAAAGCGAAAAATGGATAAAGAAGTTGTGGTACTTACGTACAATGCAATATCACTCAGCAATGACATCTATGTCATCAGGCCCATAGCAGCATAATGAGTGGATTCAGGTATGATGATTCTAACTGAAATAAGTCACACAGAAAAAGAAACATCATAAGATATCACTAATACACGGAATGTAAACTTGGCTACACAGGAACTGAATTTCAAAACAGAACATGGTCCCAAATTTAGAAAATCAACTTATGCTTGCTTAAGGGGAAAGGTGAGTTGGGGTGCTGCATAAAACCAGAGATTGAAATGAGCACAGATAAAGTTCCTTAAGCCAAATATGTAATAGACAAGAGCTACTCCTTGCTCAACGAAATGGACTCAAAACCCCATATTAAACGCCTAATAATGTACCTGACTAGTAAGTATCTTAAAACCTATGGATTGCTATGTCTCTGAAAGTGAATCAATCGTGAGTACAGGGGCAAAAACGCAGCAGTGATAGGATTGGAGAGTTTTGGTGAGCAAATGAAGACCCTTTGAAGTCATATTGCATGGTACCCATTCCACGGGTCTCAACTCTCCAGGTTTAAGGGATTCTTCCTTCAGCTAAAACATGCATGTGGAACCCAGAGTATGATCAACCGTGTGATCGGGAGACGTGTTGAAATATGTCTCAGTTCTCGTCCCCTGGTACTCGGGTGCAACATTCCAGATGCTTTACTAACACTCTCCCGACTTGGAGAGTCAGTGCCTTTAACCTCCTGTTTGGCCCAGTTTGCAAATTCCGCGGAAGATGAACAGGAATAGGGAGAACCAATGAGAGACTAGCTGGAGGTGTCTGGACGGGAAAATTTAACTCTCATTTCCCACCAGGAAGAGGAATTAACCAAAGGCTCAGCGTGCCATGCCGGAAACAGATTAGGGCCTGAAGCAATCCTTCGGTGTTGCGGCCAGCTCACAAGAAAGCGAGTTGAAGAAAGGAGCTCAGGGGCACTGTAATTCACAAACCTGCAGAGTTATAAATGACAGCTATCATCCAAAAATATACTGAAGTAAGGCTGCCAAGAGGACTTGAAAGCCGGGCAGAATTGCAGGAAACCGATTTCAGGAGGTAGACTGGAATTGCATTTAAAGCTTAGGAAAAGAGGCAGAAGGTCGACAATGATGCACTTGGCCAAAAAGGGCGTATGCGTTTTTTCCTGAATATATTCAGGAAAAAACGCATACGCCCTTTTTGGCCAACCAAGCAAGCTTGCAAAGGAAATCTGCACTACAATGAAGTCTCACTTCCCCCCCGTCAAAAGGGCCATCTGAAAAAAGTGTAAAATCCAGAAAGGCAGGACAGGCCATGGAGAACTGGGAGCCTTGTTATGCTGATGGGCGGGATGTAACTTGCCAACAGCCACTCGGGAGAAGTGTATGGTGTTTCCTGAAACATCTAAAAAACAAAGCAACAGAGCCTAGGGCACTTCCACTTATGGTCCTGCAGCTTAGGGAAATTAAAATCAAAAAGACACAGCCACCCCAAAGTTTGGGATGGCTCTGTTTACAAGAAACTCGTTTACGGTACAAGTTCAATATCGCATAAAGCGAAAAATGGATAAAGAAGTTGTGGTACTTACGTACAATGCAATATCACTCAGCAATGACATCTATGTCATCAGGCCCATAGCAGCATAATGAGTGGATTCAGGTATGATGATTCTAACTGAAATAAGTCACACAGAAAAAGAAACATCATAAGATATCACTAATACACGGAATGTAAACTTGGCTACACAGGAACTGAATTTCAAAACAGAACATGGTCCCAAATTTAGAAAATCAACTTATGCTTGCTTAAGGGGAAAGGTGAGTTGGGGTGCTGCATAAAACCAGAGATTGAAATGAGCACAGATAAAGTTCCTTAAGCCAAATATGTAATAGACAAGAGCTACTCCTTGCTCAACGAAATGGACTCAAAACCCCATATTAAACGCCTAATAATGTACCTGACTAGTAAGTATCTTAAAACCTATGGATTGCTATGTCTCTGAAAGTGAATCAATCGTGAGTACAGGGGCAAAAACGCAGCAGTGATAGGATTGGAGAGTTTTGGTGAGCAAATGAAGACCCTTTGAAGTCATATTGCATGGTACCCATTCCACGGGTCTCAACTCTCCAGGTTTAAGGGATTCTTCCTTCAGCTAAAACATGCATGTGGAACCCAGAGTATGATCAACCATGTGATCGGGAGACGTGTTGAAATATGTCTCAGTTCTCGTCCCCTGGTACTCGGGTGCAACATTCCAGATGCTTTACTAACACTCTCCCGACTTGGAGAGTCAGTGCCTTTAACCTCCTGTTTGGCCCAGTTTGCAAATTCCGCGGAAGATGAACAGGAATAGGGAGAACCAATGAGAGACTAGCTGGAGGTGTCTGGACGGGAAAATTTTACTCTCATTTCCCACCAGGAAGAGGAATTAACCAAAGGCTCAGCGTGCCATGCCGGAACCAGATTAGGGCCTGAAGCAATCCTGCGGTGTTGCGGCCAGCTCACAAGAAAGCGAGTTGAAGAAAGGAGCTCAGGGGCACTGTAATTCACAAACCTGCAGAGTTATAAATGACAGCTATCATCCAAAAATATACTGAAGTAAGGCTGCCAAGAGGACTTGAAAGCCGGGCAGAATTGCAGGAAACCGATTTCAGGAGGTAGACTGGAATTGCATTTAAAGCTTAGGAAAAGAGGCAGAAGGTCAACAATGATGCACTTGGCCAAAAAGGGCGTATGCGTTTTTTCCTGAATATATTCAGGAAAAAACGCATACGCCCTTTTTGGCCAACCAAGCAAGCTTGCAAAGGAAATCTGCACTACAATGAAGTCTCACTTCCCCCCGTCAAAAGGGCCATCTGAAAAAAGTGTAAAATCCAGAAAGGCAGGACAGGCCATGGAGAACTGGGAGCCTTGTTATGCTGATGGGCGGGATGTAACTTGCCAACAGCCACTCGGGAGAAGTGTATGGTGTTTCCTGAAACATCTAAAAAACAAAGCAACAGAGCCTAGGGCACTTCCACTTATGGTCCTGCAGCTTAGGGAAATTAAAATCAAAAAGACACAGCCACCCCAAAGTTTGGGATGGCTCTGTTTACAAGAAACTCGTTTACGGTACAAGTTCAATATCGCATAAAGCGAAAAATGGATAAAGAAGTTGTGGTACTTACGTACAATGCAATATCACTCAGCAATGACATCTATGTCATCAGGTCCATAGCAGCATAATGAGTGGATTCAGGTATGATGATTCTAACTGAAATAAGTCACACAGAAAAAGAAACATCATAAGATATCACTAATACACGGAATGTAAACTTGGCTACACAGGAACTGAATTTCAAAACAGAACATGGTCCCAAATTTAGAAAATCAACTTATGCTTGCTTAAGGGGAAAGGTGAGTTGGGGTGCTGCATAAAACCAGAGATTGAAATGAGCACAGATAAAGTTCCTTAAGCCAAATATGTAATAGACAAGAGCTACTCCTTGCTCAACGAAATGGACTCAAAACCCCATATTAAACGCCTAATAATGTACCTGACTAGTAAGTATCTTAAAACCTATGGATTGCTATGTCTCTGAAAGTGAATCAATCGTGAGTACAGGGGCAAAAACGCAGCAGTGATAGGATTGGAGAGTTTTGGTGAGCAAATGAAGACCCTTTGAAGTCATATTGCATGGTACCCATTCCACGGGTCTCAACTCTCCAGGTTTAAGGGATTCTTCCTTCAGCTAAAACATGCATGAGGAACCCAGAGTATGATCAACCGTGTGATCGGGAGACGTGTTGAAATATGTCTCAGTTCTCGTCCCCTGGTACTCGGGTGCAACATTCCAGATGCTTTACTAACACTCTCCCGACTTGGAGAGTCAGTGCCTTTAACCTCCTGTTTGGCCCAGTTTGCAAATTCCGCGGAAGATGAACAGGAATAGGGAGAACCAATGAGAGACTAGCTGGAGGTGTCTGGACGGGAAAATTTAACTCTCATTTCCCACCAGGAAGAGGAATTAACCAAAGGCTCAGCGTGCCATGCCGGAACCAGATTAGGGCCTGAAGCAATCCTGCGGTGTTGCGGCCAGCTCACAAGAAAGCGAGTTGAAGAAAGGAGCTCAGGGGCACTGTAATTCACAAACCTGCAGAGTTATAAATGACAGCTATCATCCAAAAATATACTGAAGTAAGGCTGCCAAGAGGACTTGAAAGCCGGGCAGAATTGCAGGAAACCGATTTCAGGAGGTAGACTGGAATTGCATTTAAAGCATAGGAAAAGAGGCAGAAGGTCGACAATGATGCACTTGGCCAAAAAGGGCGTATGCATTTTTTCCTGAATATATTCAGGAAAAAACGCATACGCCCTTTTTGGCCAACCAAGCAAGCTTGCAAAGGAAATCTGCACTACAATGAAGTCTCACTTCCCCCCGGTCAAAAGGGCCATCTGAAAAAAGTGTAAAATCCAGAAAGGCAGGACAGGCCATGGAGAACTGGGAGCCTTGTTATGCTGATGGGTGGGATGTAAATTGCCAACAGCCACTCGGGAGAAGTGTATGGTGTTTCCTGAAACATCTAAAAAACAAAGCAACAGAGCCTAGGGCACTTCCACTTATGGTCCTGCAGCTTAGGGAAATTAAAATCAAAAAGACACAGCCACCCCAAAGTTTGGGATGGCTCTGTTTACAAGAAACTCGTTTACGGTACAAGTTCAATATCGCATAAAGCGAAAAATGGATAAAGAAGTTGTGGTACTTACGTACAATGCAATATCACTCAGCAATGACATCTATGTCATCAGGTCCATAGCAGCATAATGAGTGGATTCAGGTATGATGATTCTAACTGAAATAAGTCACACAGAAAAAGAAACATCATAAGATATCACTAATACACGGAATGTAAACTTGGCTACACAGGAACTGAATTTCAAAACAGAACATGGTCCCAAATTTAGAAAATCAACTTATGCTTGCTTAAGGCGAAAGGTGAGTTGGGGTGCTGCATAAAACCAGAGATTGAAATGAGCACAGATAAAGTTCCTTAAGCCAAATATGTAATAGACAAGAGCTACTCCTTGCTCAACGAAATGGACTCAAAACCCCATATTAAACGCCTAATAATGTACCTGACTAGTAAGTATCTTAAAACCTATGGATTGCTATGTCTCTGAAAGTGAATCAATCGTGAGTACAGGGGCAAAAACGCAGCAGTGATAGGATTGGAGAGTTTTGGTGAGCAAATGAAGACCCTTTGAAGTCATATTGCATGGTACCCATTCCACGGGTCTCAACTCTCCAGGTTTAAGGGATTCTTCCTTCAGCTAAAACATGCATGTGGAACCCAGAGTATGATCAACCGTGTGATCGGGAGACGTGTTGAAATATGTCTCAGTTCTCGTCCCCTGGTACTCGGGTGCAACATTCCAGATGCTTTACTAACACTCTCCCGACTTGGAGAGTCAGTGCCTTTAACCTCCTGTTTGGCCCAGTTTGCAAATTCCGCGGAAGATGAACAGGAATAGGGAGAACCAATGAGAGACTAGCTGGAGGTGTCTGGACGGGAAAATTTAACTCTCATTTCCCACCAGGAAGAGGAATTAACCAAAGGCTCAGCGTGCCATGCCGGAACCAGATTAGGGCCTGAAGCAATCCTGCGGTGTTGCGGCCAGCTCACAAGAAAGCGAGTTGAAGAAAGGAGCTCAGGGGCACTGTAATTCACAAACCTGCAGAGTTATAAATGACAGCTATCATCCAAAAATATACTGAAGTAAGGCTGCCAAGAGGACTTGAAAGCCGGGCAGAATTGCAGGAAACCGATTTCAGGACGTAGACTGGAATTGCATTTAAAGCATAGGAAAGGAGGCAGAAGGTCGACAATGATGCACTTGGCCAAAAAGGGCGTATGCGTTTTTTCCTGAATATATTCAGGAAAAAACGCATACGCCCTTTTTGGCCAACCAAGCAAGCTTGCAAAGGAAATCTGCACTACAATGAAGTCTCACTTCCCCCCCGTCAAAAGGGCCATCTGAAAAAAGTGTAAAATCCAGAAAGGCAGGACAGGCCATGGAGAACTGGGAGCCTTGTTATGCTGATGGGCGGGATGTAACTTGCCAACAGCCACTCGGGAGAAGTGTATGGTGTTTCCTGAAACATCTAAAAAACAAAGCAACAGAGCCTAGGGCACTTCCACTTATGGTCCTATAGCTTAGGGAAATTAAAATCAAAAAGACACAGCCACCCCAAAGTTTGGGATGGCTCTGTTTACAAGAAACTCGTTTACGGTACAAGTTCAATATCGCATAAAGCGAAAAATGGATAAAGAAGTTGTGGTACTTACGTACAATGCAATATCACTCAGCAATGACATCTATGTCATCAGGCCCATAGCAGCATAATGAGTGGATTCAGGTATGATGATTCTAACTGAAATAAGTCACACAGAAAAAGAAACATCATAAGATATCACTAATACACGGAAGGTAAACTTGGCTACACAGGAACTGAATTTCAAAACAGAACATGGTCCCAAATTTAGAAAATCAACTTATGCTTGCTTAAGGGGAAAGGTGAGTTGGGGTGCTGCATAAAACCAGAGATTGAAATGAGCACAGATAAAGTTCCTTAAGCCAAATATGTAATAGACAAGAGCTACTCCTTGCTCAACGAAATGGACTCAAAACCCCATATTAAACGCCTAATAATGTACCTGACTAGTAAGTATCTTAAAACCTATGGATTGCTATGTCTCTGAAAGTGAATCAATCGTGAGTACAGGGGCAAAATCGCAGCAGTGATAGGATTGGAGAGTTTTGGTGAGCAAATGAAGACCCTTTGAAGTCATATTGCATGGTACCCATTCCACGGGTCTCAACTCTCCAGGTTTAAGGGATTCTTCCTTCAGCTAAAACATGCATGTGGAACCCAGAGTATGATCAACCGTGTGATCGGGAGACGTGTTGAAATATGTCTCAGTTCTCGTCCCCTGGTACTCAGGTGCAACATTCCAGATGCTTTACTAACACTCTCCCGACTTGGAGAGTCAGTGCCTTTAACCTCCTGTTTGGCCCAGTTTGCAAATTCCGCGGAAGATGAACAGGAATAGGGAGAACCAATGAGAGACTAGCTGGAGGTGTCTGGACGGGAAAATTTAACTCTCATTTCCCACCAGGAAGAGGAATTAACCAAAGGCTCAGCGTGCCATGCCGGAACCAGATTAGGGCCTGAAGCAATCCTGCGGTGTTGCGGCCAGCTCACAAGAAAGCGAGTTGAAGAAAGGAGCTCAGGGGCACTGTAATTGACAAACCTGCAGAGTTATAAATGACAGCTATCATCCAAAAATATACTGAAGTAAGGCTGCCAAGAGGACTTGAAAGCCGGGCAGAATTGCAGGAAACCGATTTCAGGAGGTAGACTGGAATTGCATTTAAAGCATAGGAAAAGAGGCAGAAGGTCGACAATGATGCACTTGGCCAAAAAGGGCGTATGCGTTTTTTCCTGAATATATTCAGGAAAAAACGCATACGCCCTTTTTGGCCAACCAAGCAAGCTTGCAAAGGAAATCTGCACTACAATGAAGTCTCACTTCCCCCCCATCAAAAGGGTCATCTGAAAAAAGTGTAAAATCCAGAAAGGCAGGACAGGCCATGGAGAACTGGGAGCCTTGTTATGCTGATGGGCGGGATGTAACTTGCCAACAGCCACTCGGGAGAAGTGTATGGTGTTTCCTGAAACATCTAAAAAACAAAGCAACAGAGCCTAGGGCACTTCCACTTATGGTCCTGCAGCTTAGGGAAATTAAAATCAAAAAGACACAGCCACCCCAAAGTTTGGGATGGCTCTGTTTACAAGAAACTCGTTTACGGTACAAGTTCAATATCGCATAAAGCGAAAAATGGATAAAGAAGTTGTGGTACTTACGTACAATGCAATATCACTCAGCAATGACATCTATGTCATCAGGCCCATAGCAGCATAATGAGTGGATTCAGGTATGATGATTCTAACTGAAATAAGTCACACAGAAAAAGAAACATCATAAGATATCACTAATACACGGAATGTAAACTTGGCTACACAGGAACTGAATTTCAAAACAGAACATGGTCCCAAATTTAGAAAATCAACTTATGCTTGCTTAAGGGGAAAGGTGAGTTGGGGTGCTGCATAAAACCAGAGATTGAAATGAGCACAGATAAAGTTCCTTAAGCCAAATATGTAATAGACAAGAGCTACTCCTTGCTCAACGAAATGGACTCAAAACCCCATATTAAACGCCTAATAATGTACCTGACTAGTAAGTATCTTAAAACCTATGGATTGCTATGTCTCTGAAAGTGAATCAATCGTGAGTACAGGGGCAAAAACGCAGCAGTGATAGGATTGGAGAGTTTTGGTGAGCAAATGAAGACCCTTTGAAGTCATATTGCATGGTACCCATTCCACGGGTCTCAACTCTCCAGGTTTAAGGGATTCTTCCTTCAGCTAAAACATGCATGTGGAACCCAGAGTATGATCAACCGTGTGATCGGGAGACGTGTTGAAATATGTCTCAGTTCTCGTCCCCTGGTACTCGGGTGCAACATTCCAGATGCTTTACTAACACTCTCCCGACTTGGAGAGTCAGTGCCTTTAACCTCCTGTTTGGCCCAGTTTGCAAATTCCACGGAAGATGAACAGGAATAGGGAGAACCAATGAGAGACTAGCTGGAGGTGTCTGGACGGGAAAATTTAACTCTCATTTCCCACCAGGAAGAGGAATTAACCAAAGGCTCAGCGTGCCATGCCGGAACCAGATTAGGGCCTGAAGCAATCCTGCGGTGTTGCGGCCAGCTCACAAGAAAGCGAGTTGAAGAAAGGAGCTCAGGGGCACTGTAATTCACAAACCTGCAGAGTTATAAATGACAGCTATCATCCAAAAATATACTGAAGTAAGTCTGCCAAGAGGACTTGAAAGCCGGGCAGAATTGCAGGAAACCGATTTCAGGAGGTAGACTGGAATTGCATTTAAAGCATAGGAAAAGAGGCAGAAGGTCGACAATGATGCACTTGGCCAAAAAGGGCGTATGCGTTTTTTCCTGAATATATTCAGGAAAAAACGCATACGCCCTTTTTGGCCAACCAAGCAAGCTTGCAAAGGAAATCTGCACTACAATGAAGTCTCACTTCCCCCCCGTCAAAAGGGCCATCTGAAAAAAGTGTAAAATCCAGAAAGGCAGGACAGGCCATGGAGAACTGGGAGCCTTGTTATGCTGATGGGCGGGATGTAATTTGCCAACAGCCACTCGGGAGAAGTGTATGGTGTTTCCTGAAACATCTAAAAAACAAAGCAACAGAGCCTAGGGCACTTCCAGTTATGGTCCTGCAGCTTAGGGAAATTAAAATCAAAAAGACACAGCCACCCCAAAGTTTGGGATGGCTCTGTTTACAAGAAACTCGTTTACGGTACAAGTTCAATATCGCATAAAGCGAAAAATGGATAAAGAAGTTGTGGTACTTACGTACAATGCAATATCACTCAGCAATGACATCTATGTCATCAGGCCCATAGCAGCATAATGAGTGGATTCAGGTATGATGATTCTAACTGAAATAAGTCACACAGAAAAAGAAACATCATAAGATATCACTAATACACGGAAGGTAAACTTGGCTACACAGGAACTGAATTTCAAAACAGAACATGGTCCCAAATTTAGAAAATCAACTTATGCTTGCTTAAGGGGAAAGGTGAGTTGGGGTGCTGCATAAAACCAGAGATTGAAATGAGCACAGATAAAGTTCCTTAAGCCAAATATGTAATAGACAAGAGCTACTCCTTGCTCAACGAAATGGACTCAAAACCCCATATTAAACGCCTAATAATGTACCTGACTAGTAAGTATCTTAAAACCTATGGATTGCTATGTCTCTGAAAGTGAATCAATCGTGAGTACAGGGGCAAAATCGCAGCAGTGATAGGATTGGAGAGTTTTGGTGAGCAAATGAAGACCCTTTGAAGTCATATTGCATGGTACCCATTCCACGGGTCTCAACTCTCCAGGTTTAAGGGATTCTTCCTTCAGCTAAAACATGCATGTGGAACCCAGAGTATGATCAACCGTGTGATCGGGAGACGTGTTGAAATATGTCTCAGTTCTCGTCCCCTGGTACTCAGGTGCAACATTCCAGATGCTTTACTAACACTCTCCCGACTTGGAGAGTCAGTGCCTTTAACCTCCTGTTTGGCCCAGTTTGCAAATTCCGCGGAAGATGAACAGGAATAGGGAGAACCAATGAGAGACTAGCTGGAGGTGTCTGGACGGGAAAATTTAACTCTCATTTCCCACCAGGAAGAGGAATTAACCAAAGGCTCAGCGTGCCATGCCGGAACCAGATTAGGGCCTGAAGCAATCCTGCGGTGTTGCGGCCAGCTCACAAGAAAGCGAGTTGAAGAAAGGAGCTCAGGGGCACTGTAATTGACAAACCTGCAGAGTTATAAATGACAGCTATCATCCAAAAATATACTGAAGTAAGGCTGCCAAGAGGACTTGAAAGCCGGGCAGAATTGCAGGAAACCGATTTCAGGAGGTAGACTGGAATTGCATTTAAAGCATAGGAAAAGAGGCAGAAGGTCGACAATGATGCACTTGGCCAAAAAGGGCGTATGCGTTTTTTCCTGAATATATTCAGGAAAAAACGCATACGCCCTTTTTGGCCAACCAAGCAAGCTTGCAAAGGAAATCTGCACTACAATGAAGTCTCACTTCCCCCCCATCAAAAGGGTCATCTGAAAAAAGTGTAAAATCCAGAAAGGCAGGACAGGCCATGGAGAACTGGGAGCCTTGTTATGCTGATGGGCGGGATGTAACTTGCCAACAGCCACTCGGGAGAAGTGTATGGTGTTTCCTGAAACATCTAAAAAACAAAGCAACAGAGCCTAGGGCACTTCCACTTATGGTCCTGCAGCTTAGGGAAATTAAAATCAAAAAGACACAGCCACCCCAAAGTTTGGGATGGCTCTGTTTACAAGAAACTCGTTTACGGTACAAGTTCAATATCGCATAAAGCGAAAAATGGATAAAGAAGTTGTGGTACTTACGTACAATGCAATATCACTCAGCAATGACATCTATGTCATCAGGCCCATAGCAGCATAATGAGTGGATTCAGGTATGATGATTCTAACTGAAATAAGTCACACAGAAAAAGAAACATCATAAGATATCACTAATACACGGAATGTAAACTTGGCTACACAGGAACTGAATTTCAAAACAGAACATGGTCCCAAATTTAGAAAATCAACTTATGCTTGCTTAAGGGGAAAGGTGAGTTGGGGTGCTGCATAAAACCAGAGATTGAAATGAGCACAGATAAAGTTCCTTAAGCCAAATATGTAATAGACAAGAGCTACTCCTTGCTCAACGAAATGGACTCAAAACCCCATATTAAACGCCTAATAATGTACCTGACTAGTAAGTATCTTAAAACCTATGGATTGCTATGTCTCTGAAAGTGAATCAATCGTGAGTACAGGGGCAAAAACGCAGCAGTGATAGGATTGGAGAGTTTTGGTGAGCAAATGAAGACCCTTTGAAGTCATATTGCATGGTACCCATTCCACGGGTCTCAACTCTCCAGGTTTAAGGGATTCTTCCTTCAGCTAAAACATGCATGTGGAACCCAGAGTATGATCAACCGTGTGATCGGGAGACGTGTTGAAATATGTCTCAGTTCTCGTCCCCTGGTACTCGGGTGCAACATTCCAGATGCTTTACTAACACTCTCCCGACTTGGAGAGTCAGTGCCTTTAACCTCCTGTTTGGCCCAGTTTGCAAATTCCACGGAAGATGAACAGGAATAGGGAGAACCAATGAGAGACTAGCTGGAGGTGTCTGGACGGGAAAATTTAACTCTCATTTCCCACCAGGAAGAGGAATTAACCAAAGGCTCAGCGTGCCATGCCGGAACCAGATTAGGGCCTGAAGCAATCCTGCGGTGTTGCGGCCAGCTCACAAGAAAGCGAGTTGAAGAAAGGAGCTCAGGGGCACTGTAATTCACAAACCTGCAGAGTTATAAATGACAGCTATCATCCAAAAATATACTGAAGTAAGTCTGCCAAGAGGACTTGAAAGCCGGGCAGAATTGCAGGAAACCGATTTCAGGAGGTAGACTGGAATTGCATTTAAAGCATAGGAAAAGAGGCAGAAGGTCGACAATGATGCACTTGGCCAAAAAGGGCGTATGCGTTTTTTCCTGAATATATTCAGGAAAAAACGCATACGCCCTTTTTGGCCAACCAAGCAAGCTTGCAAAGGAAATCTGCACTACAATGAAGTCTCACTTCCCCCCCGTCAAAAGGGCCATCTGAAAAAAGTGTAAAATCCAGAAAGGCAGGACAGGCCATGGAGAACTGGGAGCCTTGTTATGCTGATGGGCGGGATGTAATTTGCCAACAGCCACTCGGGAGAAGTGTATGGTGTTTCCTGAAACATCTAAAAAACAAAGCAACAGAGCCTAGGGCACTTCCAGTTATGGTCCTGCAGCTTAGGGAAATTAAAATCAAAAAGACACAGCCACCCCAAAGTTTGGGATGGCTCTGTTTACAAGAAACTCGTTTACGGTACAAGTTCAATATCGCATAAAGCGAAAAATGGATAAAGAAGTTGTGGTACTTACGTACAATGCAATATCACTCAGCAATGACATCTATGTCATCAGGTCCATAGCAGCATAATGAGTGGATTCAGGTATGATGATTCTAACTGAAATAAGTCACACAGAAAAAGAAACATCATAAGATATCACTAATACACGGAATGTAAACTTGGCTACACAGGAACTGAATTTCAAAACAGAACATGGTCCCAAATTTAGAAAATCAACTTATGCTTGCTTAAGGCGAAAGGTGAGTTGGGGTGCTGCATAAAACCAGAGATTGAAATGAGCACAGATAAAGTTCCTTAAGCCAAATATGTAATAGACAAGAGCTACTCCTTGCTCAACGAAATGGACTCAAAACCCCATATTAAACGCCTAATAATGTACCTGACTAGTAAGTATCTTAAAACCTATGGATTGCTATGTCTCTGAAAGTGAATCAATCGTGAGTACAGGGGCAAAAACGCAGCAGTGATAGGATTGGAGAGTTTTGGTGAGCAAATGAAGACCCTTTGAAGTCATATTGCATGGTACCCATTCCACGGGTCTCAACTCTCCAGGTTTAAGGGATTCTTCCTTCAGCTAAAACATGCATGTGGAACCCAGAGTATGATCAACCGTGTGATCGGGAGACGTGTTGAAATATGTCTCAGTTCTCGTCCCCTGGTACTCGGGTGCAACATTCCAGATGCTTTACTAACACTCTCCCGACTTGGAGAGTCAGTGCCTTTAACCTCCTGTTTGGCCCAGTTTGCAAATTCCGCGGAAGATGAACAGGAATAGGGAGAACCAATGAGAGACTAGCTGGAGGTGTCTGGACGGGAAAATTTAACTCTCATTTCCCACCAGGAAGAGGAATTAACCAAAGGCTCAGCGTGCCATGCCAGAACCAGATTAGGGCCTGAAGCAATCCTGCGGTGTTGCGGCCAGCTCACAAGAAAGCGAGTTGAAGAAAGGAGCTCAGGGGCACTGTAATTCACAAACCTGCAGAGTTATAAATGACAGCTATCATCCAAAAATATACTGAAGTAAGGCTGCCAAGAGGACTTGAAAGCCGGGCAGAATTGCAGGAAACCGATTTCAGGACGTAGACTGGAATTGCATTTAAAGCATAGGAAAGGAGGCAGAAGGTCGACAATGATGCACTTGGCCAAAAAGGGCGTATGCGTTTTTTCCTGAATATATTCAGGAAAAAACGCATACGCCCTTTTTGGCCAACCAAGCAAGCTTGCAAAGGAAATCTGCACTACAATGAAGTCTCACTTCCCCCCCGTCAAAAGGGCCATCTGAAAAAAGTGTAAAATCCAGAAAGGCAGGACAGGCCATGGAGAACTGGGAGCCTTGTTATGCTGATGGGCGGGATGTAACTTGCCAACAGCCACTCGGGAGAAGTGTATGGTGTTTCCTGAAACATCTAAAAAACAAAGCAACAGAGCCTAGGGCACTTCCACTTATGGTCCTATAGCTTAGGGAAATTAAAATCAAAAAGACACAGCCACCCCAAAGTTTGGGATGGCTCTGTTTACAAGAAACTCGTTTACGGTACAAGTTCAATATCGCATAAAGCGAAAAATGGATAAAGAAGTTGTGGTACTTACGTACAATGCAATATCACTCAGCAATGACATCTATGTCATCAGGCCCATAGCAGCATAATGAGTGGATTCAGGTATGATGATTCTAACTGAAATAAGTCACACAGAAAAAGAAACATCATAAGATATCACTAATACACGGAAGGTAAACTTGGCTACACAGGAACTGAATTTCAAAACAGAACATGGTCCCAAATTTAGAAAATCAACTTATGCTTGCTTAAGGGGAAAGGTGAGTTGGGGTGCTGCATAAAACCAGAGATTGAAATGAGCACAGATAAAGTTCCTTAAGCCAAATATGTAATAGACAAGAGCTACTCCTTGCTCAACGAAATGGACTCAAAACCCCATATTAAACGCCTAATAATGTACCTGACTAGTAAGTATCTTAAAACCTATGGATTGCTATGTCTCTGAAAGTGAATCAATCGTGAGTACAGGGGCAAAATCGCAGCAGTGATAGGATTGGAGAGTTTTGGTGAGCAAATGAAGACCCTTTGAAGTCATATTGCATGGTACCCATTCCACGGGTCTCAACTCTCCAGGTTTAAGGGATTCTTCCTTCAGCTAAAACATGCATGTGGAACCCAGAGTATGATCAACCGTGTGATCGGGAGACGTGTTGAAATATGTCTCAGTTCTCGTCCCCTGGTACTCAGGTGCAACATTCCAGATGCTTTACTAACACTCTCCCGACTTGGAGAGTCAGTGCCTTTAACCTCCTGTTTGGCCCAGTTTGCAAATTCCGCGGAAGATGAACAGGAATAGGGAGAACCAATGAGAGACTAGCTGGAGGTGTCTGGACGGGAAAATTTAACTCTCATTTCCCACCAGGAAGAGGAATTAACCAAACGCTCAGCGTGCCATGCCGGAACCAGATTAGGGCCTGAAGCAATCCTGCGGTGTTGCGGCCAGCTCACAAGAAAGCGAGTTGAAGAAAGGAGCTCAGGGGCACTGTAATTGACAAACCTGCAGAGTTATAAATGACAGCTATCATCCAAAAATATACTGAAGTAAGGCTGCCAAGAGGACTTGAAAGCCGGGCAGAATTGCAGGAAACCGATTTCAGGAGGTAGACTGGAATTGCATTTAAAGCATAGGAAAAGAGGCAGAAGGTCGACAATGATGCACTTGGCCAAAAAGGGCGTATGCGTTTTTTCCTGAATATATTCAGGAAAAAACGCATACGCCCTTTTTGGCCAACCAAGCAAGCTTGCAAAGGAAATCTGCACTACAATGAAGTCTCACTTCCCCCCCATCAAAAGGGTCATCTGAAAAAAGTGTAAAATCCAGAAAGGCAGGACAGGCCATGGAGAACTGGGAGCCTTGTTATGCTGATGGGCGGGATGTAACTTGCCAACAGCCACTCGGGAGAAGTGTATGGTGTTTCCTGAAACATCTAAAAAACAAAGCAACAGAGCCTAGGGCACTTCCACTTATGGTCCTGCAGCTTAGGGAAATTAAAATCAAAAAGACACAGCCACCCCAAAGTTTGGGATGGCTCTGTTTACAAGAAACTCGTTTACGGTACAAGTTCAATATCGCATAAAGCGAAAAATGGATAAAGAAGTTGTGGTACTTACGTACAATGCAATATCACTCAGCAATGACATCTATGTCATCAGGCCCATAGCAGCATAATGAGTGGATTCAGGTATGATGATTCTAACTGAAATAAGTCACACAGAAAAAGAAACATCATAAGATATCACTAATACACGGAATGTAAACTTGGCTACACAGGAACTGAATTTCAAAACAGAACATGGTCCCAAATTTAGAAAATCAACTTATGCTTGCTTAAGGGGAAAGGTGAGTTGGGGTGCTGCATAAAACCAGAGATTGAAATGAGCACAGATAAAGTTCCTTAAGCCAAATATGTAATAGACAAGAGCTACTCCTTGCTCAACGAAATGGACTCAAAACCCCATATTAAACGCCTAATAATGTACCTGACTAGTAAGTATCTTAAAACCTATGGATTGCTATGTCTCTGAAAGTGAATCAATCGTGAGTACAGGGGCAAAAACGCAGCAGTGATAGGATTGGAGAGTTTTGGTGAGCAAATGAAGACCCTTTGAAGTCATATTGCATGGTACCCATTCCACGGGTCTCAACTCTCCAGGTTTAAGGGATTCTTCCTTCAGCTAAAACATGCATGTGGAACCCAGAGTATGATCAACCGTGTGATCGGGAGACGTGTTGAAATATGTCTCAGTTCTCGTCCCCTGGTACTCGGGTGCAACATTCCAGATGCTTTACTAACACTCTCCCGACTTGGAGAGTCAGTGCCTTTAACCTCCTGTTTGGCCCAGTTTGCAAATTCCACGGAAGATGAACAGGAATAGGGAGAACCAATGAGAGACTAGCTGGAGGTGTCTGGACGGGAAAATTTAACTCTCATTTCCCACCAGGAAGAGGAATTAACCAAAGGCTCAGCGTGCCATGCCGGAACCAGATTAGGGCCTGAAGCAATCCTGCGGTGTTGCGGCCAGCTCACAAGAAAGCGAGTTGAAGAAAGGAGCTCAGGGGCACTGTAATTCACAAACCTGCAGAGTTATAAATGACAGCTATCATCCAAAAATATACTGAAGTAAGTCTGCCAAGAGGACTTGAAAGCCGGGCAGAATTGCAGGAAACCGATTTCAGGAGGTAGACTGGAATTGCATTTAAAGCATAGGAAAAGAGGCAGAAGGTCGACAATGATGCACTTGGCCAAAAAGGGCGTATGCGTTTTTTCCTGAATATATTCAGGAAAAAACGCATACGCCCTTTTTGGCCAACCAAGCAAGCTTGCAAAGGAAATCTGCACTACAATGAAGTCTCACTTCCCCCCCGTCAAAAGGGCCATCTGAAAAAAGTGTAAAATCCAGAAAGGCAGGACAGGCCATGGAGAACTGGGAGCCTTGTTATGCTGATGGGCGGGATGTAACTTGCCAACAGCCACTCGGGAGAAGTGTATGGTGTTTCCTGAAACATCTAAAAAACAAAGCAACAGAGCCTATGGCACTTCCAGTTATGGTCCTGCAGCTTAGGGAAATTAAAATCAAAAAGACACAGCCACCCCAAAGTTTGGGATGGCTCTGTTTACAAGAAACTCGTTTACGGTACAAGTTCAATATCGCATAAAGCGAAAAATGGATAAAGAAGTTGTGGTACTTACGTACAATGCAATATCACTCAGCAATGACATCTATGTCATCAGGTCCATAGCAGCATAATGAGTGGATTCAGGTATGATGATTCTAACTGAAATAAGTCACACAGAAAAAGAAACATCATAAGATATCACTAATACACGGAATGTAAACTTGGCTACACAGGAACTGAATTTCAAAACAGAACATGGTCCCAAATTTAGAAAATCAACTTATGCTTGCTTAAGGCGAAAGGTGAGTTGGGGTGCTGCATAAAACCAGAGATTGAAATGAGCACAGATAAAGTTCCTTAAGCCAAATATGTAATAGACAAGAGCTACTCCTTGCTCAACGAAATGGACTCAAAACCCCATATTAAACGCCTAATAATGTACCTGACTAGTAAGTATCTTAAAACCTATGGATTGCTATGTCTCTGAAAGTGAATCAATCGTGAGTACAGGGGCAAAAACGCAGCAGTGATAGGATTGGAGAGTTTTGGTGAGCAAATGAAGACCCTTTGAAGTCATATTGCATGGTACCCATTCCACGGGTCTCAACTCTCCAGGTTTAAGGGATTCTTCCTTCAGCTAAAACATGCATGTGGAACCCAGAGTATGATCAACCGTGTGATCGGGAGACGTGTTGAAATATGTCTCAGTTCTCGTCCCCTGGTACTCGGGTGCAACATTCCAGATGCTTTACTAACACTCTCCCGACTTGGAGAGTCAGTGCCTTTAACCTCCTGTTTGGCCCAGTTTGCAAATTCCACGGAAGATGAACAGGAATAGGGAGAACCAATGAGAGACTAGCTGGAGGTGTCTGGACGGGAAAATTTAACTCTCATTTCCCACCAGGAAGAGGAATTAACCAAAGGCTCAGCGTGCCATGCCGGAACCAGATTAGGGCCTGAAGCAATCCTGCGGTGTTGCGGCCAGCTCACAAGAAAGCGAGTTGAAGAAAGGAGCTCAGGGGCACTGTAATTCACAAACCTGCAGAGTTATAAATGACAGCTATCATCCAAAAATATACTGAAGTAAGTCTGCCAAGAGGACTTGAAAGCCGGGCAGAATTGCAGGAAACCGATTTCAGGAGGTAGACTGGAATTGCATTTAAAGCATAGGAAAAGAGGCAGAAGGTCGACAATGATGCACTTGGCCAAAAAGGGCGTATGCGTTTTTTCCTGAATATATTCAGGAAAAAACGCATACGCCCTTTTTGGCCAACCAAGCAAGCTTGCAAAGGAAATCTGCACTACAATGAAGTCTCACTTCCCCCCCGTCAAAAGGGCCATCTGAAAAAAGTGTAAAATCCAGAAAGGCAGGACAGGCCATGGAGAACTGGGAGCCTTGTTATGCTGATGGGCGGGATGTAACTTGCCAACAGCCACTCGGGAGAAGTGTATGGTGTTTCCTGAAACATCTAAAAAACAAAGCAACAGAGCCTATGGCACTTCCAGTTATGGTCCTGCAGCTTAGGGAAATTAAAATCAAAAAGACACAGCCACCCCAAAGTTTGGGATGGCTCTGTTTACAAGAAACTCGTTTACGGTACAAGTTCAATATCGCATAAAGCGAAAAATGGATAAAGAAGTTGTGGTACTTACGTACAATGCAATATCACTCAGCAATGACATCTATGTCATCAGGTCCATAGCAGCATAATGAGTGGATTCAGGTATGATGATTCTAACTGAAATAAGTCACACAGAAAAAGAAACATCATAAGATATCACTAATACACGGAATGTAAACTTGGCTACACAGGAACTGAATTTCAAAACAGAACATGGTCCCAAATTTAGAAAATCAACTTATGCTTGCTTAAGGGGAAAGGTGAGTTGGGGTGCTGCATAAATCCAGAGATTGAAATGAGCACAGATAAAGTTCCTTAAGCCAAATATGTAATAGACAAGAGCTACTCCTTGCTCAACGAAATGGACTCAAAACCCCATATTAAACGCCTAATAATGTACCTGACTAGTAAGTATCTTAAAACCTATGGATTGCTATGTCTCTGAAAGTGAATCAATCGTGAGTACAGGGGCAAAAACGCAGCAGTGATAGGATTGGAGAGTTTTGGTGAGCAAATGAAGACCCTTTGAAGTCATATTGCATGGTACCCATTCCACGGGTCTCAACTCTCCAGGTTTAAGGGATTCTTCCTTCAGCTAAAACATGCATGTGGAACCCAGAGTATGATCAACCGTGTGATCGGGAGACGTGTTGAAATATGTCTCAGTTCTCGTCCCCTGGTACTCGGGTGCAACATTCCAGATGCTTTACTAACACTCTCCCGACTTGGAGAGTCAGTGCCTTTAACCTCCTGTTTGGCCCAGTTTGCAAATTCCGCGGAAGATGAACAGGAATAGGGAGAACCAATGAGAGACTAGCTGGAGGTGTCTGGACGGGAAAATTTAACTCTCATTTCCCACCAGGAAGAGGAATTAACCAAAGGCTCAGCGTGCCATGCCGGAACCAGATTAGGGCCTGAAGCAATCCTGCGGTGTTGCGGCCAGCTCACAAGAAAGCGAGTTGAAGAAAGGAGCTCAGGGGCACTGTAATTCACAAACCTGCAGAGTTATAAATGACAGCTATCATCCAAAAATATACTGAAGTAAGGCTGCCAAGAGGACTTGAAAGCCGGGCAGAATTGCAGGAAACCGATTTCAGGAGGTAGACTGGAATTGCATTTAAAGCATAGGAAAAGAGGCAGAAGGTCGACAATGATGCACTTGGCCAAAAAGGGCGTATGCGTTTTTTCCTGAATATATTCAGGAAAAAACGCATACGCCCTTTTTGGCCAACCAAGCAAGCTTGCAAAGGAAATCTGCACTACAATGAAGTCTCACTTCCCCCCCGTCAAAAGGGCCATCTGAAAAAAGTGTAAAATCCAGAAAGGCAGGACAGGCCATGGAGAACTGGGAGCCTTGTTATGCTGATGGGCGGGATGTAACTTGCCAACAGCCACTCGGGAGAAGTGTATGGTGTTTCCTGAAACATCTAAAAAACAAAGCAACAGAGCCTAGGGCACATCCACTTATGGTCCTATAGCTTAGGGAAATTAAAATCAAAAAGACACAGCCACCCCAAAGTTTGGGATGGCTCTGTTTACAAGAAACTCGTTTACGGTACAAGTTCAATATCGCATAAAGCGAAAAATGGATAAAGAAGTTGTGGTACTTACGTACAATGCAATATCACTCAGCAATGACATCTATGTCATCAGGCCCATAGCAGCATAATGAGTGGATTCAGGTATGATGATTCTAACTGAAATAAGTCACACAGAAAAAGAAACATCATAAGATATCACTAATACACGGAATGTAAACTTGGCTACACAGGAACTGAATTTCAAAACAGAACATGGTCCCAAATTTAGAAAACCAACTTATGCTTGCTTAAGGGGAAAGGTGAGTTGGGGTGCTGCATAAAACCAGAGATTGAAATGAGCACAGATAAAGTTCCTTAAGCCAAATATGTAATAGACAAGAGCTACTCCTTGCTCAACGAAATGGACTCAAAACCCCATATTAAACGCCTAATAATGTACCTGACTAGTAAGTATCTTAAAACCTATGGATTGCTATGTCTCTGAAAGTGAATCAATCGTGAGTACAGGGGCAAAAACGCAGCAGTGATAGGATTGGAGAGTTTTGGTGAGCAAATGAAGACCCTTTGAAGTCATATTGCATGGTACCCATTCCACGGGTCTCAACTCTCCAGGTTTAAGGGATTCTTCCTTCAGCTAAAACATGCATGTGGAACCCAGAGTATGATCAACCGTGTGATCGGGAGACGTGTTGAAATATGTCTCAGTTCTCGTCCCCTGGTACTCGGGTGCAACATTCCAGATGCTTTACTAACACTCTCCCGACTTGGAGAGTCAGTGCCTTTAACCTCCTGTTTGGCCCAGTTTGCAAATTCCGCGGAAGATGAACAGGAATAGGGAGAACCAATGAGAGACTAGCTGGAGGTGTCTGGACGGGAAAATTTAACTCTCATTTCCCACCAGGAAGAGGAATTAACCAAAGGCTCAGCGTGCCATGCCGGAACCAGATTAGGGCCTGAAGCAATCCTGCGGTGTTGCGGCCAGCTCACAAGAAAGCGAGTTGAAGAAAGGAGCTCAGGGGCACTGTAATTCACAAACCTGCAGAGTTATAAATGACAGCTATCATCCAAAAATATACTGAAGTAAGGCTGCCAAGAGGACTTGAAAGCCGGGCAGAATTGCAGGAAACCGATTTCAGGAGGTAGACTGGAATTGCATTTAAAGCATAGGAAAAGAGGCAGAAGGTCGACAATGATGCACTTGGCCAAAAAGGGCGTATGCGTTTTTTCCTGAATATATTCAGGAAAAAACGCATACGCCCTTTTTGGCCAACCAAGCAAGCTTGCAAAGGAAATCTGCACTACAATGAAGTCTCACTTCCCCCCGGTCAAAAGGGCCATCTGAAAAAAGTGTAAAATCCAGAAAGGCAGGACAGGCCATGGAGAACTGGGAGCCTTGTTATGCTGATGGGCGGGATGTAAATTGCCAACAGCCACTCGGGAGAAGTGTATGGTGTTTCCTGAAACATCTAAAAAACAAAGCAACAGAGCCTAGGGCACATCCACTTATGGTCCTATAGCTTAGGGAAATTGAAATCAAAAAGACACAGCCACCCCAAAGTTTGGGATGGCTCTGTTTACAAGAAACTCGTTTACGGTACAAGTTCAATATCGCATAAAGCGAAAAATGGATAAAGAAGTTGTGGTACTTACGTACAATGCAATATCACTCAGCAATGACATCTATGTCATCAGGCCCATAGCAGCATAATGAGTGGATTCAGGTATGATGATTCTAACTGAAATAAGTCACACAGAAAAAGAAACATCATAAGATATCACTAATACACGGAATGTAAACTTGGCTACACAGGAACTGAATTTCAAAACAGAACATGGTCCCAAATTTAGAAAATCAACTTATGCTTGCTTAAGGGGAAAGGTGAGTTGGGGTGCTGCATAAAACCAGAGATTGAAATGAGCACAGATAAAGTTCCTTAAGCCAAATATGTAATAGACAAGAGCTACTCCTTGCTCAACGAAATGGACTCAAAACCCCATATTAAACGCCTAATAATGTACCTGACTAGTAAGTATCTTAAAACCTATGGATTGCTATGTCTCTGAAAGTGAATCAATCGTGAGTACAGGGGCAAAAACGCAGCAGTGATAGGATTGGAGAGTTTTGGTGAGCAAATGAAGACCCTTTGAAGTCATATTGCATGGTACCCATTCCACGGGTCTCAACTCTCCAGGTTTAAGGGATTCTTCCTTCAGCTAAAACATGCATGTGGAACCCAGAGTATGATCAACCGTGTGATCGGGAGACGTGTTGAAATATGTCTCAGTTCTCGTCCCCTGGTACTCGGGTGCAACATTCCAGATGCTTTACTAACACTCTCCCGACTTGGAGAGTCAGTGCCTTTAACCTCCTGTTTGGCCCAGTTTGCAAATTCCGCGGAAGATGAACAGGAATAGGGAGAACCAATGAGAGACTAGCTGGAGGTGTCTGGACGGGAAAATTTAACTCTCATTTCCCACCAGGAAGAGGAAATAACCAAAGGCTCAGCGTGCCATGCCGGAACCAGATTAGGGCCTGAAGCAATCCTGCGGTGTTGCGGCCAGCTCACAAGAAAGCGAGTTGAAGAAAGGAGCTCAGGGGCACTGTAATTCACAAACCTGCAGAGTTATAAATGACAGCTATCATCCAAAAATATACTGAAGTAAGTCTGCCAAGAGGACTTGAAAGCCGGGCAGAATTGCAGGAAACCGATTTCAGGAGGTAGACTGGAATTGCATTTAAAGCATAGGAAAAGAGGCAGAAGGTCGACAATGATGCACTTGGCCAAAAAGGGCGTATGCGTTTTTTCCTGAATATATTCAGGAAAAAACGCATACGCCCTTTTTGGCCAACCAAGCAAGCTTGCAAAGGAAATCTGCACTACAAAGAAGTCTCACTTCCCCCCCGTCAAAAGGGCCATCTGAAAAAAGTGTAAAATCCAGAAAGGCAGGACAGGCTATGGAGAACTGGGAGCCTTGTTATGCTGATGGGCGGGATGGAAATTGCCAACAGCCACTCGGGAGAAGTGTATGGTGTTTCCTGAAACATCTAAAAAACAAAGCAACAGAGCCTAGGGCACTTCCACTTATGGTCCTATAGCTTAGGGAAATTAAAATCAAAAAGACACAGCCACCCCAAAGTTTGGGATGGCTCTGTTTACAAGAAACTCGTTTACGGTACAAGTTCAATATCGCATAAAGCGAAAAATGGATAAAGAAGTTGTGGTACTTACGTACAATGCAATATCACTCAGCAATGACATCTATGTCATCAGGCCCATAGCAGCATAATGAGTGGATTCAGGTATGATGATTCTAACTGAAATAAGTCACACAGAAAAAGAAACATCATAAGATATCACTAATACACGGAATGTAAACTTGGCTACACAGGAACTGAATTTCAAAACAGAACATGGTCCCAAATTTAGAAAATCAACTTATGCTTGCTTAAGGGGAAAGGTGAGTTGGGGTGCTGCATAAAACCAGAGATTGAAATGAGCACAGATAAAGTTCCTTAAGCCAAATATGTAATAGACAAGAGCTACTCCTTGCTCAACGAAATGGACTCAAAACCCCATATTAAACGCCTAATAATGTACCTGACTAGTAAGTATCTTAAAACCTATGGATTGCTATGTCTCTGAAAGTGAATCAATCGTGAGTACAGGGGCAAAAACGCAGCAGTGATAGGATTGGAGAGTTTTGGTGAGCAAATGAAGACCCTTTGAAGTCATATTGCATGGTACCCATTCCACGGGTCTCAACTCTCCAGGTTTAAGGGATTCTTCCTTCAGCTAAAACATGCATGTGGAACCCAGAGTATGATCAACCGTGTGATCGGGAGACGTGTTGAAATATGTCTCAGTTCTCGTCCCCTGGTACTCGGGTGCAACATTCCAGATGCTTTACTAACACTCTCCCGACTTGGAGAGTCAGTGCCTTTAACCTCCTGTTTGGCCCAGTTTGCAAATTCCGCGGAAGATGAACAGGAATAGGGAGAACCAATGAGAGACTAGCTGGAGGTGTCTGGACGGGAAAATTTAACTCTCATTTCCCACCAGGAAGAGGAATTAACCAAAGGCTCAGCGTGCCATGCCGGAACCAGATTAGGGCCTGAAGCAATCCTGCGGTGTTGCGGCCAGCTCACAAGAAAGCGAGTTGAAGAAAGGAGCTCAGGGGCACTGTAATTCACAAACCTGCAGAGTTATAAATGACAGCTATCATCCAAAAATATACTGAAGTAAGGCTGCCAAGAGGACTTGAAAGCCGGGCAGAATTGCAGGAAACCGATTTCAGGAGGTAGACTGGAATTGCATTTAAAGCATAGGAAAAGAGGCAGAAGGTCGACAATGATGCACTTGGCCAAAAAGGGCGTATGCGTTTTTTCCTGAATATATTCAGGAAAAAACGCATACGCCCTTTTTGGCCAACCAAGCAAGCTTGCAAAGGAAATCTGCACTACAATGAAGTCTCACTTCCCCCCCGTCAAAAGGGCCATCTGAAAAAAGTGTAAAATCCAGAAAGGCAGGACAGGCCATGGAGAACTGGGAGCCTTGTTATGCTGATGGGCGGGATGTAACTTGCCAACAGCCACTGGGGAGAAGTGTATGGTGTTACCTGAAACATCTAAAAAACAAAGCAACAGAGCCTAGGGCACTTCCACTTATGGTCCTGCAGCTTAGGGAAATTAAAATCAAAAAGACACAGCCACCCCAAAGTTTGGGATGGCTCTGTTTACAAGAAACTCGTTTACGGTACAAGTTCAATATCGCATAAAGCGAAAAATGGATAAAGAAGTTGTGGTACTTACGTACAATGCAATATCACTCAGCAATGACATCTATGTCATCAGGCCCATAGCAGCATAATGAGTGGATTCAGGTATGATGATTCTAACTGAAATAAGTCACACAGAAAAAGAAACATCATAAGATATCACTAATACACGGAATGTAAACTTGGCTACACAGGAACTGAATTTCAAAACAGAACATGGTCCCAAATTTAGAAAATCAACTTATGCTTGCTTAAGGGGAAAGGTGAGTTGGGGTGCTGCATAAAACCAGAGATTGAAATGAGCACAGATAAAGTTCCTTAAGCCAAATATGTAATAGACAAGAGCTACTCCTTGCTCAACGAAATGGACTCAAAACCCCATATTAAACGCCTAATAATGTACCTGACTAGTAAGTATCTTAAAACCTATGGATTGCTATGTCTCTGAAAGTGAATCAATCGTGAGTACAGGGGCAAAAACGCAGCAGTGATAGGATTGGAGAGTTTTGGTGAGCAAATGAAGACCCTTTGAAGTCATATTGCCTGGTACCCATTCCACGGGTCTCAACTCTCCAGGTTTAAGGGATTCTTCCTTCAGCTAAAACATGCATGTGGAACCCAGAGTATGATCAACCGTGTGATCGGGAGACGTGTTGAAATATGTCTCAGTTCTCGTCCCCTGGTACTCGGGTGCAACATTCCAGATGCTTTACTAACACTCTCCCGACTTGGAGAGTCAGTGCCTTTAACCTCCTGTTTGGCCCAGTTTGCAAATTCCGCGGAAGATGAACAGGAATAGGGAGAACCAATGAGAGACTAGCTGGAGGTGTCTGGACGGGAAAATTTAACTCTCATTTCCCACCAGGAAGAGGAATTAACCAAACGCTCAGCGTGCCATGCCGGAACCAGATTAGGGCCTGAAGCAATCCTGCGGTGTTGCGGCCAGCTCACAAGAAAGCGAGTTGAAGAAAGGAGCTCAGGGGCACTGTAATTCACAAACCTGCAGAGTTATAAATGACAGCTATCATCCAAAAATATACTGAAGTAAGTCTGCCAAGAGGACTTGAAAGCCGGGCAGAATTGCAGGAAACCGATTTCAGGAGGTAGACTGGAATTGCATTTAAAGCATAGGAAAAGAGGCAGAAGGTCGACAATGATGCACTTGGCCAAAAAGGGCGTATGCGTTTTTTCCTGAATATATTCAGGAAAAAACGCATACGCCCTTTTTGGCCAACCAAGCAAGCTTGCAAAGGAAATCTGCACTACAATGAAGTCTCCCTTCCCCCCCGTCAAAAGGGCCATCTGAAAAAAGTGTAAAATCCAGAAAGGCAGGACAGGCCATGGAGAACTGGGAGCCTTGTTATGCTGATGGGCGGGATGTAACTTGCCAACAGCCACTCGGGAGAAGTGTATGGTGTTTCCTGAAACATCTAAAAAACAAAGCAACAGAGCCTAGGGCACTTCCACTTATGGTCCTATAGTTTAGGGAAATTGAAATCAAAAAGACACAGCCACCCCAAAGTTTGGGATGGCTCTGTTTACAAGAAACTCGTTTACGGTACAAGTTCAATATCGCATAAAGCGAAAAATGGATAAAGAAGTTGTGGTACTTACGTACAATGCAATATCACTCAGCAATGACATCTATGTCATCAGGCCCATAGCAGCATAATGAGTGGATTCAGGTATGATGATTCTAACTGAAATAAGTCACACAGAAAAAGAAACATCATAAGATATCACTAATACACGGAATGTAAACTTGGCTACACAGGAACTGAATTTCAAAACAGAACATGGTCCCAAATTTAGAAAATCAACTTATGCTTGCTTAAGGGGAAAGGTGAGTTGGGGTGCTGCATAAAACCAGAGATTGAAATGAGCACAGATAAAGTTCCTTAAGCCAAATATGTAATAGACAAGAGCTACTCCTTGCTCAACGAAATGGACTCAAAACCCCATATTAAACGCCTAATAATGTACCTGACTAGTAAGTATCTTAAAACCTATGGATTGCTATGTCTCTGAAAGTGAATCAATCGTGAGTACAGGGGCAAAAACGCAGCAGTGATAGGATTGGAGAGTTTTGGTGAGCAAATGAAGACCCTTTGAAGTCATATTGCATGGTACCCATTCCACGGGTCTCAACTCTCCAGGTTTAAGGGATTCTTCCTTCAGCTAAAACATGCATGTGGAACCCAGAGTATGATCAACCGTGTGATCGGGAGACGTGTTGAAATATGTCTCAGTTCTCGTCCCCTGGTACTCGGGTGCAACATTCCAGATGCTTTACTAACACTCTCCCGACTTGGAGAGTCAGTGCCTTTAACCTCCTGTTTGGCCCAGTTTGCAAATTCCGCGGAAGATGAACAGGAATAGGGAGAACCAATGAGAGACTAGCTGGAGGTGTCTGGACGGGAAAATTTAACTCTCATTTCCCACCAGGAAGAGGAATTAACCAAAGGCTCAGCGTGCCATGCCGGAACCAGATTAGGGCCTGAAGCAATCCTGCGGTGTTGCGGCCAGCTCACAAGAAAGCGAGTTGAAGAAAGGAGCTCAGGGGCACTGTAATTCACAAACCTGCAGAGTTATAAATGACAGCTATCATCCAAAAATATACTGAAGTAAGGCTGCCAAGAGGACTTGAAAGCCGGGCAGAATTGCAGGAAACCGATTTCAGGAGGTAGACTGGAATTGCATTTAAAGCATAGGAAAAGAGGCAGAAGGTCGACAATGATGCACTTGGCCAAAAAGGGCGTATGCGTTTTTTCCTGAATATATTCAGGAAAAAAAGCATACGCCCTTTTTGGCCAACCAAGCAAGCTTGCAAAGGAAATCTGCACTACAATGAAGTCTCACTTCCCCCCGGTCAAAAGGGCCATCTGAAAAAAGTGTAAAATCCAGAAAGGCAGGACAGGCCATGGAGAATAGGGAGCCTTGTTATGCTGATGGGCGGGATGTAAATTGCCAACAGCCACTCGGGAGAAGTGTATGGTGTTTCCTGAAACATCTAAAAAACAAAGCAACAGAGCCTAGGGCACATCCACTTATGGTCCTATAGCTTAGGGAAATTGAAATCAAAAAGACACAGCCACCCCAAAGTTTGGGATGGCTCTGTTTACAAGAAACTCGTTTACGGTACAAGTTCAATATCGCATAAAGCGAAAAATGGATAAAGAAGTTGTGGTACTTACGTACAATGCAATATCACTCAGCAATGACATCTATGTCATCAGGCCCATAGCAGCATAATGAGTGGATTCAGGTATGATGATTCTAACTGAAATAAGTCACACAGAAAAAGAAACATCATAAGATATCACTAATACACGGAATGTAAACTTGGCTACACAGGAACTGAATTTCAAAACAGAACATGGTCCCAAATTTAGAAAATCAACTTATGCTTGCTTAAGGGGAAAGGTGAGTTGGGGTGCTGCATAAAACCAGAGATTGAAATGAGCACAGATAAAGTTCCTTAAGCCAAATATGTAATAGACAAGAGCTACTCCTTGCTCAACGAAATGGACTCAAAACCCCATATTAAACGCCTAATAATGTACCTGACTAGTAAGTATCTTAAAACCTATGGATTGCTATGTCTCTGAAAGTGAATCAATCGTGAGTACAGGGGCAAAAACGCAGCAGTGATAGGATTGGAGAGTTTTGGTGAGCAAATGAAGACCCTTTGAAGTCATATTGCATGGTACCCATTCCACGGGTCTCAACTCTCCAGGTTTAAGGGATTCTTCCTTCAGCTAAAACATGCATGTGGAACCCAGAGTATGATCAACCGTGTGATCGGGAGACGTGTTGAAATATGTCTCAGTTCTCGTCCCCTGGTACTCGGGTGCAACATTCCAGATGCTTTACTAACACTCTCCCGACTTGGAGAGTCAGTGCCTTTAACCTCCTGTTTGGCCCAGTTTGCAAATTCCGCGGAAGATGAACAGGAATAGGGAGAACCAATGAGAGACTAGCTGGAGGTGTCTGGACGGGAAAATTTAACTCTCATTTCCCACCAGGAAGAGGAATTAACCAAAGGCTCAGCGTGCCATGCCGGAACCAGATTAGGGCCTGAAGCAATCCTGCGGTGTTGCGGCCAGCTCACAAGAAAGCGAGTTGAAGAAAGGAGCTCAGGGGCACTGTAATTCACAAACCTGCAGAGTTATAAATGACAGCTATCATCCAAAAATATACTGAAGTAAGGCTGCCAAGAGGACTTGAAAGCCGGGCAGAATTGCAGGAAACCGATTTCAGGAGGTAGACTGGAATTGCATTTAAAGCATAGGAAAAGAGGCAGAAGGTCGACAATGATGCACTTGGCCAAAAAGGGCGTATGCGTTTTTTCCTGAATATATTCAGGAAAAAACGCATACGCCCTTTTTGGCCAACCAAGCAAGCTTGCAAAGGAAATCTGCACTACAATGAAGTCTCACTTCCCCCCGGTCAAAAGGGCCATCTGAAAAAAGTGTAAAATCCAGAAAGGCAGGACAGGCCATGGAGAACTGGGAGCCTTGTTATGCTGATGGGCGGGATGTAAATTGCCAACAGCCACTCGGGAGAAGTGTATGGTGTTTCCTGAAACATCTAAAAAACAAAGCAACAGAGCCTAGGGCACATCCACTTATGGTCCTATAGCTTAGGGAAATTGAAATCAAAAAGACACAGCCACCCCAAAGTTTGGGATGGCTCTGTTTACAAGAAACTCGTTTACGGTACAAGTTCAATATCGCATAAAGCGAAAAATGGATAAAGAAGTTGTGGTACTTACGTACAATGCAATATCACTCAGCAATGACATCTATGTCATCAGGCCCATAGCAGCATAATGAGTGGATTCAGGTATGATGATTCTAACTGAAATAAGTCACACAGAAAAAGAAACATCATAAGATATCACTAATACACGGAATGTAAACTTGGCTACACAGGAACTGAATTTCAAAACAGAACATGGTCCCAAATTTAGAAAATCAACTTATGCTTGCTTAAGGGGAAAGGTGAGTTGGGGTGCTGCATAAAACCAGAGATTGAAATGAGCACAGATAAAGTTCCTTAAGCCAAATATGTAATAGACAAGAGCTACTCCTTGCTCAACGAAATGGACTCAAAACCCCATATTAAACGCCTAATAATGTACCTGACTAGTAAGTATCTTAAAACCTATGGATTGCTATGTCTCTGAAAGTGAATCAATCGTGAGTACAGGGGCAAAAACGCAGCAGTGATAGGATTGGAGAGTTTTGGTGAGCAAATGAAGACCCTTTGAAGTCATATTGCATGGTACCCATTCCACGGGTCTCAACTCTCCAGGTTTAAGGGATTCTTCCTTCAGCTAAAACATGCATGTGGAACCCAGAGTATGATCAACCGTGTGATCGGGAGACGTGTTGAAATATGTCTCAGTTCTCGTCCCCTGGTACTCGGGTGCAACATTCCAGATGCTTTACTAACACTCTCCCGACTTGGAGAGTCAGTGCCTTTAACCTCCTGTTTGGCCCAGTTTGCAAATTCCGCGGAAGATGAACAGGAATAGGGAGAACCAATGAGAGACTAGCTGGAGGTGTCTGGACGGGAAAATTTAACTCTCATTTCCCACCAGGAAGAGGAATTAACCAAAGGCTCAGCGTGCCATGCCGGAACCAGATTAGGGCCTGAAGCAATCCTGCGGTGTTGCGGCCAGCTCACAAGAAAGCGAGTTGAAGAAAGGAGCTCAGGGGCACTGTAATTCACAAACCTGCAGAGTTATAAATGACAGCTATCATCCAAAAATATACTGAAGTAAGGCTGCCAAGAGGACTTGAAAGCCGGGCAGAATTGCAGGAAACCGATTTCAGGAGGTAGACTGGAATTGCATTTAAAGCATAGGAAAAGAGGCAGAAGGTCGACAATGATGCACTTGGCCAAAAAGGGCGTATGCGTTTTTTCCTGAATATATTCAGGAAAAAACGCATACGCCCTTTTTGGCCAACCAAGCAAGCTTGCAAAGGAAATCTGCACTACAATGAAGTCTCACTTCCCCCCGGTCAAAAGGGCCATCTGAAAAAAGTGTAAAATCCAGAAAGGCAGGACAGGCCATGGAGAACTGGGAGCCTTGTTATGCTGATGGGCGGGATGTAAATTGCCAACAGCCACTCGGGAGAAGTGTATGGTGTTTCCTGAAACATCTAAAAAACAAAGCAACAGAGCCTAGGGCACATCCACTTATGGTCCTATAGCTTAGGGAAATTGAAATCAAAAAGACACAGCCACCCCAAAGTTTGGGATGGCTCTGTTTACAAGAAACTCGTTTACGGTACAAGTTCAATATCGCATAAAGCGAAAAATGGATAAAGAAGTTGTGGTACTTACGTACAATGCAATATCACTCAGCAATGACATCTATGTCATCAGGCCCATAGCAGCATAATGAGTGGATTCAGGTATGATGATTCTAACTGAAATAAGTCACACAGAAAAAGAAACATCATAAGATATCACTAATACACGGAATGTAAACTTGGCTACACAGGAACTGAATTTCAAAACAGAACATGGTCCCAAATTTAGAAAATCAACTTATGCTTGCTTAAGGGGAAAGGTGAGTTGGGGTGCTGCATAAAACCAGAGATTGAAATGAGCACAGATAAAGTTCCTTAAGCCAAATATGTAATAGACAAGAGCTACTCCTTGCTCAACGAAATGGACTCAAAACCCCATATTAAACGCCTAATAATGTACCTGACTAGTAAGTATCTTAAAACCTATGGATTGCTATGTCTCTGAAAGTGAATCAATCGTGAGTACAGGGGCAAAAACGCAGCAGTGATAGGATTGGAGAGTTTTGGTGAGCAAATGAAGACCCTTTGAAGTCATATTGCATGGTACCCATTCCACGGGTCTCAACTCTCCAGGTTTAAGGGATTCTTCCTTCAGCTAAAACATGCATGTGGAACCCAGAGTATGATCAACCGTGTGATCGGGAGACGTGTTGAAATATGTCTCAGTTCTCGTCCCCTGGTACTCGGGTGCAACATTCCAGATGCTTTACTAACACTCTCCCGACTTGGAGAGTCAGTGCCTTTAACCTCCTGTTTGGCCCAGTTTGCAAATTCCGCGGAAGATGAACAGGAATAGGGAGAACCAATGAGAGACTAGCTGGAGGTGTCTGGACGGGAAAATTTAACTCTCATTTCCCACCAGGAAGAGGAATTAACCAAAGGCTCAGCGTGCCATGCCGGAACCAGATTAGGGCCTGAAGCAATCCTGCGGTGTTGCGGCCAGCTCACAAGAAAGCGAGTTGAAGAAAGGAGCTCAGGGGCACTGTAATTCACAAACCTGCAGAGTTATAAATGACAGCTATCATCCAAAAATATACTGAAGTAAGGCTGCCAAGAGGACTTGAAAGCCGGGCAGAATTGCAGGAAACCGATTTCAGGAGGTAGACTGGAATTGCATTTAAAGCATAGGAAAAGAGGCAGAAGGTCGACAATGATGCACTTGGCCAAAAAGGGCGTATGCGTTTTTTCCTGAATATATTCAGGAAAAAAAGCATACTCCCTTTTTGGCCAACCAAGCAAGCTTGCAAAGGAAATCTGCACTACAATGAAGTCTCACTTCCCCCCGGTCAAAAAGGCCATCTGAAAAAAGTGTAAAATCCAGAAAGGCAGGACAGGCCATGGAGAACTGGGAGCCTTGTTATGCTGATGGGTGGGATGTAAATTGCCAACAGCCACTGGGGAGAAGTGTATGGTGTTTCCTGAAACATCTAAAAAACAAAGCAACAGAGCCTAGGGCACTTCCACTTATGGTCCTATAGCTTAGGGAAATTAAAATAAAAAAGACACAGCCACCCCAAAGTTTGGGATGGCTCTGTTTACAAGAAACTCGTTCACGGTACAAGTTCAATATCGCATAAAGCGAAAAATGGATAAAGAAGTTGTGGTACTTACGTACAATGCAATATCACTCAGCAATGACATCTATGTCATCAGGCCCATAGCAGCATAATGAGTGGATTCAGGTATGATGATTCTAACTGAAATAAGTCACACAGAAAAAGAAACATCATAAGATATCACTAATACACGGAATGTAAACTTGGCTACACAGGAACTGAATTTCAAAACAGAACATGGTCCCAAATTTAGAAAATCAACTTATGCTTGCTTAAGGGGAAAGGTGAGTTGGGGTGCTGCATAAAACCAGAGATTGAAATGAGCACAGATAAAGTTCCTTAAGCCAAATATGTAATAGACAAGAGCTACTCCTTGCTCAACGAAATGGACTCAAAACCCCATATTAAACGCCTAATAATGTACCTGACTAGTAAGTATCTTAAAACCTATGGATTGCTATGTCTCTGAAAGTGAATCAATCGTGAGTACAGGGGCAAAAACGCAGCAGTGATAGGATTGGAGAGTTTTGGTGAGCAAATGAAGACCCTTTGAAGTCATATTGCATGGTACCCATTCCACGGGTCTCAACTCTCCAGGTTTAAGGGATTCTTCCTTCAGCTAAAACATGCATGTGGAACCCAGAGTATGATCAACCGTGTGATCGGGAGACGTGTTGAAATATGTCTCAGTTCTCGTCCCCTGGTACTCGGGTGCAACATTCCAGATGCTTTACTAACACTCTCCCGACTTGGAGAGTCAGTGCCTTTAACCTCCTGTTTGGCCCAGTTTGCAAATTCCGCGGAAGATGAACAGGAATAGGGAGAACCAATGAGAGACTAGCTGGAGGTGTCTGGACGGGAAAATTTAACTCTCATTTCCCACCAGGAAGAGGAATTAACCAAACGCTCAGCGTGCCATGCCGGAACCAGATTAGGGCCTGAAGCAATCCTGCGGTGTTGCGGCCAGCTCACAAGAAAGCGAGTTGAAGAAAGGAGCTCAGGGGCACTGTAATTCACAAACCTGCAGAGTTATAAATGACAGCTATCATCCAAAAATATACTGAAGTAAGTCTGCCAAGAGGACTTGAAAGCCGGGCAGAATTGCAGGAAACCGATTTCAGGAGGTAGACTGGAATTGCATTTAAAGCATAGGAAAAGAGGCAGAAGGTCGACAATGATGCACTTGGCCAAAAAGGGCGTATGCGTTTTTTCCTGAATATATTCAGGAAAAAAAGCATACGCCCTTTTTGGCCAACCAAGCAAGCTTGCAAAGGAAATCTGCACTACAATGAAGTCTCACTTCCCCCCCGTCAAAAAGGCCATCTGAAAAAAGTGTAAAATCCAGAAAGGCAGGACAGGCCATGGAGAACTGGTAGCCTTGTTATGCTGATGGGCGGGATGTAAATTGCCAACAGCCACTCGGGAGAAGTGTATGGTGTTTCCTGAAACATCTAAAAAACAAAGCAACAGAGCCTAGGGCACTTCCACTTATGGTCCTATAGCTTAGGGAAATTGAAATCAAAAAGACACAGCCACCCCAAAGTTTGGGATGGCTCTGTTTACAAGAAACTCGTTTACGGTACAAGTTCAATATCGCATAAAGCGAAAAATGGATAAAGAAGTTGTGGTACTTACGTACAATGCAATATCACTCAGCAATGACATCTATGTCATCAGGCCCATAGCAGCATAATGAGTGGATTCAGGTATGATGATTCTAACTGAAATAAGTCACACAGAAAAAGAAACATCATAAGATATCACTAATAAACGGAATGTAAACTTGGCTACACAGGAACTGAATTTCAAAACAGAACATGGTCCCAAATTTAGAAAATCAACTTATGCTTGCTTAAGGGGAAAGGTGAGTTGGGGTGCTGCATAAAACCAGAGATTGAAATGAGCACAGATAAAGTTCCTTAAGCCAAATATGTAATAGACAAGAGCTACTCCTTGCTCAACGAAATGGACTCAAAACCCCATATTAAACGCCTAATAATGTACCTGACTAGTAAGTATCTTAAAACCTATGGATTGCTATGTCTCTGAAAGTGAATCAATCGTGAGTACAGGGGCAAAAACGCAGCAGTGATAGGATTGGAGAGTTTTGGTGAGCAAATGAAGACCCTTTGAAGTCATATTGCATGGTACCCATTCCACGGGTCTCAACTCTCCAGGTTTAAGGGATTCTTCCTTCAGCTAAAACATGCATGTGGAACCCAGAGTATGATCAACCGTGTGATCGGGAGACGTGTTGAAATATGTCTCAGTTCTCGTCCCCTGGTACTCGGGTGCAACATTCCAGATGCTTTACTAACACTCTCCCGACTTGGAGAGTCAGTGCCTTTAACCTCCTGTTTGGCCCAGTTTGCAAATTCCGCGGAAGATGAACAGGAATAGGGAGAACCAATGAGAGACTAGCTGGAGGTGTCTGGACGGGAAAATTTAACTCTCATTTCCCACCAGGAAGAGGAATTAACCAAAGGCTCAGCGTGCCATGCCGGAACCAGATTAGGGCCTGAAGCAATCCTGCGGTGTTGCGGCCAGCTCACAAGAAAGCGAGTTGAAGAAAGGAGCTCAGGGGCACTGTAATTCACAAACCTGCAGAGTTATAAATGACAGCTATCATCCAAAAATATACTGAAGTAAGTCTGCCAAGAGGACTTGAAAGCCGGGCAGAATTGCAGGAAACCGATTTCAGGAGGTAGACTGGAATTGCATTTAAAGCATAGGAAAAGAGGCAGAAGGTCGACAATGATGCACTTGGCCAAAAAGGGCGTATGCGTTTTTTCCTGAATATATTCAGGAAAAAACGCATACGCCCTTTTTGGCCAACCAAGCAAGCTTGCAAAGGAAATCTGCACTACAATGAAGTCTCACTTCCCCCCCGTCAAAAGGGCCATCTGAAAAAAGTGTAAAATCCAGAAAGGCAGGACAGGCCATGGAGAACTGGGAGCCTTGTTATGCTGATGGGCGGGATGTAAATTGCCAACAGCCACTCAGGAGAAGTGTATGGTGTTTCCTGAAACATCTAAAAAACAAAGCAACAGAGCCTAGGGCACTTCCACTTATGGTCCTGCAGCTTAGGGAAATTAAAATCAAAAAGACACAGCCACCCCAAAGTTTGGGATGGCTTTGTTTACAAGAAACTCGTTTACGGTACAAGTTCAATATCGCATAAAGCGAAAAATGGATAAAGAAGTTGTGGTACTTACGTACAATGCAATATCACTCAGCAATGACATCTATGTCATCAGGCCCATAGCAGCATAATGAGTGGATTCAGGTATGATGATTCTAACTGAAATAAGTCACACAGAAAAAGAAACATCATAAGATATCACTAATACACGGAATGTAAACTTGGCTACACAGGAACTGAATTTCAAAACAGAACATGGTCCCAAATTTAGAAAATCAACTTATGCTTGCTTAAGGGGAAAGGTGAGTTGGGGTGCTGCATAAAACCAGAGATTGAAATGAGCACAGATAAAGTTCCTTAAGCCAAATATGTAATAGACAAGAGCTACTCCTTGCTCAACGAAATGGACTCAAAACCCCATATTAAACGCCTAATAATGTACCTGACTAGTAAGTATCTTAAAACCTATGGATTGCTATGTCTCTGAAAGTGAATCAATCGTGAGTACAGGGGCAAAAACGCAGCAGTGATAGGATTGGAGAGGTTCGGTGAGCAAATGAAGACCCTTTGAAGTCATATTGCATGGTACCCATTCCACGGGTCTCAACTCTCCAGGTTTAAGGGATTCTTCCTTCAGCTAAAACATGCATGTGGAACCCAGAGTATGATCAACCGTGTGATCGGGAGACGTGTTGAAATATGTCTCAGTTCTCGTCCCCTGGTACTCGGGTGCAACATTCCAGATGCTTTACTAACACTCTCCCGACTTGGAGAGTCAGTGCCTTTAACCTCCTGTTTGGCCCAGTTTGCAAATTCCGTGGAAGATGAACAGGAATAGGGAGAACCAATGAGAGACTAGCTGGAGGTGTCTGGACGGGAAAATTTAACTCTCATTTCCCACCAGGAAGAGGAATTAACCAAACGCTCAGCGTGCCATGCCGGAACCAGATTAGGGCCTGAAGCAATCCTGCGGTGTTGCGGCCAGCTCACAAGAAAGCGAGTTGAAGAAAGGAGCTCAGGGGCACTGTAATTCACAAACCTGCAGAGTTATAAATGACAGCTATCATCCAAAAATATACTGAAGTAAGTCTGCCAAGAGGACTTGAAAGCCGGGCAGAATTGCAGGAAACCGATTTCAGGAGGTAGACTGGAATTGCATTTAAAGCATAGGAAAAGAGGCAGAAGGTCGACAATGATGCACTTGGCCAAAAAGGGCGCATGCATTTTTTTCCTGAATATATTCAGGAAAAAACGCATACGCACTTTTTGGCCAACCAAGCAAGCTTGCAAAGGAAATCTGCACTACAATGAAGTCTCACTTCCCCCCCGTCAAAAGGGCCATCTGAAAAAAGTGTAAAATCCAGAAAGGCAGGACAGGCCATGGAGAACTGGGAGCCTTGTTATGCTGATGGGCGGGATGTAACTTGCCAACAGCCACTCGGGAGAAGTGTATGGTGTTTCCTGAAACATCTAAAAAACAAAGCAACAGAGCCTAGGGCACTTCCACTTATGGTCCTATAGTTTAGGGAAATTGAAATCAAAAAGACACAGCCACCCCAAAGTTTGGGATGGCTCTGTTTACAAGAAACTCGTTTACGGTACAAGTTCAATATCGCATAAAGCGAAAAATGGATAAAGAAGTTGTGGTACTTACGTACAATGCAATATCACTCAGCAATGACATCTATGTCATCAGGCCCATAGCAGCATAATGAGTGGATTCAGGTATGATGATTCTAACTGAAATAAGTCACACAGAAAAAGAAACATCATAAGATATCACTAATACACGGAATGTAAACTTGGCTACACAGGAACTGAATTTCAAAACAGAACATGGTCCCAAATTTAGAAAATCAACTTATGCTTGCTTAAGGGGAAAGGTGAGTTGGGGTGCTGCATAAAACCAGAGATTGAAATGAGCACAGATAAAGTTCCTTAAGCCAAATATGTAATAGACAAGAGCTACTCCTTGCTCAACGAAATGGACTCAAAACCCCATATTAAACGCCTAATAATGTACCTGACTAGTAAGTATCTTAAAACCTATGGATTGCTATGTCTCTGAAAGTGAATCAATCGTGAGTACAGGGGCAAAAACGCAGCAGTGATAGGATTGGAGAGTTTTGGTGAGCAAATGAAGACCCTTTGAAGTCATATTGCATGGTACCCATTCCACGGGTCTCAACTCTCCAGGTTTAAGGGATTCTTCCTTCAGCTAAAACATGCATGTGGAACCCAGAGTATGATCAACCGTGTGATCGGGAGACGTGTTGAAATATGTCTCAGTTCTCGTCCCCTGGTACTCGGGTGCAACATTCCAGATGCTTTACTAACACTCTCCCGACTTGGAGAGTCAGTGCCTTTAACCTCCTGTTTGGCCCAGTTTGCAAATTCCGTGGAAGATGAACAGGAATAGGGAGAACCAATGAGAGACTAGCTGGAGGTGTCTGGACGGGAAAATTTAACTCTCATTTCCCACCAGGAAGAGGAATTAACCAAACGCTCAGCGTGCCATGCCGGAACCAGATTAGGGCCTGAAGCAATCCTGCGGTGTTGCGGCCAGCTCACAAGAAAGCGAGTTGAAGAAAGGAGCTCAGGGGCACTGTAATTCACAAACCTGCAGAGTTATAAATGACAGCTATCATCCAAAAATATACTGAAGTAAGTCTGCCAAGAGGACTTGAAAGCCGGGCAGAATTGCAGGAAACCGATTTCAGGAGGTAGACTGGAATTGCATTTAAAGCATAGGAAAAGAGGCAGAAGGTCGACAATGATGCACTTGGCCAAAAAGGGCGTATGCATTTTTTCCTGAATATATTCAGGAAAAAACGCATACGCACTTTTTGGCCAACCAAGCAAGCTTGCAAAGGAAATCTGCACTACAATGAAGTCTCACTTCCCCCCCGTCAAAAGGGCCATCTGAAAAAAGTGTAAAATCCAGAAAGGCAGGACAGGCCATGGAGAACTGGGAGCCTTGTTATGCTGATGGGCGGGATGTAACTTGCCAACAGCCACTCGGGAGAAGTGTATGGTGTTTCCTGAAACATCTAAAAAACAAAGCAACAGAGCCTAGGGCACTTCCACTTATGGTCCTATAGTTTAGGGAAATTGAAATCAAAAAGACACAGCCACCCCAAAGTTTGGGATGGCTCTGTTTACAAGAAACTCGTTTACGGTACAAGTTCAATATCGCATAAAGCGAAAAATGGATAAAGAAGTTGTGGTACTTACGTACAATGCAATATCACTCAGCAATGACATCTATGTCATCAGGCCCATAGCAGCATAATGAGTGGATTCAGGTATGATGATTCTAACTGAAATAAGTCACACAGAAAAAGAAACATCATAAGATATCACTAATACACGGAATGTAAACTTGGCTACACAGGAACTGAATTTCAAAACAGAACATGGTCCAAAATTTAGAAAATCAACTTATGCTTGCTTAAGGGGAAAGGTGAGTTGGGGTGCTGCATAAAACCAGAGATTGAAATGAGCACAGATAAAGTTCCTTAAGCCAAATATGTAATAGACAAGAGCTACTCCTTGCTCAACGAAATGGACTCAAAACCCCATATTAAACGCCTAATAATGTACCTGACTAGTAAGTATCTTAAAACCTATGGATTGCTATGTCTCTGAAAGTGAATCAATCGTGAGTACAGGGGCAAAAACGCAGCAGTGATAGGATTGGAGAGTTTTGGTGAGCAAATGAAGACCCTTTGAAGTCATATTGCATGGTACCCATTCCACGGGTCTCAACTCTCCAGGTTTAAGGGATTCTTCCTTCAGCTAAAACATGCATGTGGAACCCAGAGTATGATCAACCGTGTGATCGGGAGACGTGTTGAAATATGTCTCAGTTCTCGTCCCCTGGTACTCGGGTGCAACATTCCAGATGCTTTACTAACACTCTCCCGACTTGGAGAGTCAGTGCCTTTAACCTCCTGTTTGGCCCAGTTTGCAAATTCCGCGGAAGATGAACAGGAATAGGGAGAACCAATGAGAGACTAGCTGGAGGTGTCTGGACGGGAAAATTTAACTCTCATTTCCCACCAGGAAGAGGAATTAACCAAACGCTCAGCGTGCCATGCCGGAACCAGATTAGGGCCTGAAGCAATCCTGCGGTGTTGCGGCCAGCTCACAAGAAAGCGAGTTGAAGAAAGGAGCTCAGGGGCACTGTAATTCACAAACCTGCAGAGTTATAAATGACAGCTATCATCCAAAAATATACTGAAGTAAGTCTGCCAAGAGGACTTGAAAGCCGGGCAGAATTGCAGGAAACCGATTTCAGGAGGTAGACTGGAATTGCATTTAAAGCATAGGAAAAGAGGCAGAAGGTCGACAATGATGCACTTGGCCAAAAAGGGCGTATGCGTTTTTTCCTGAATATATTCAGGAAAAAACGCATACGCACTTTTTGGCCAACCAAGCAAGCTTGCAAAGGAAATCTGCACTACAATGAAGTCTCACTTCCCCCCCGTCAAAAGGGCCATCTGAAAAAAGTGTAAAATCCAGAAAGGCAGGACAGGCCATGGAGAACTGGGAGCCTTGTTATGCTGATGGGCGGGATGTAAATTGCCAACAGCCACTCGGGAGAAGTGTATGGTGTTTCCTGAAACATCTAAAAAACAAAGCAACAGAGCCTAGGGCACTTCCACTTATGGTCCTATAGTTTAGGGAAATTGAAATCAAAAAGACACAGCCACCCCAAAGTTTGGGATGGCTCTGTTTACAAGAAACTCGTTTATGGTACAAGTTCAATATCGCATAAAGCGAAAAATGGATAAAGAAGTTGTGGTACTTACGTACAATGCAATATCACTCAGCAATGACATCTATGTCATCAGGCCCATAGCAGCATAATGAGTGGATTCAGGTATGATGATTCTAACTGAAATAAGTCACACAGAAAAAGAAACATCATAAGATATCACTAATAAACGGAATGTAAACTTGGCTACACAGGAACTGAATTTCAAAACAGAACATGGTCCCAAATTTAGAAAATCAACTTATGCTTGCTTAAGGGGAAAGGTGAGTTGGGGTGCTGCATAAAACCAGAGATTGAAATGAGCACAGATAAAGTTCCTTAAGCCAAATATGTAATAGACAAGAGCTACTCCTTGCTCAACGAAATGGACTCAAAACCCCATATTAAACGCCTAATAATGTACCTGACTAGTAAGTATCTTAAAACCTATGGATTGCTATGTCTCTGAAAGTGAATCAATCGTGAGTACAGGGGCAAAAACGCAGCAGTGATAGGATTGGAGAGTTTTGGTGAGCAAATGAAGACCCTTTGAAGTCATATTGCATGGTACCCATTCCACGGGTCTCAACTCTCCAGGTTTAAGGGATTCTTCCTTCAGCTAAAACATGCATGTGGAACCCAGAGTATGATCAACTGTGTGATCGGGAGACGTGTTGAAATATGTCTCAGTTCTCATCCCCTGGTACTCGGGTGCAACATTCCAGATGCTTTACTAACACTCTCCCGACTTGGAGAGTCAGTGCCTTTAACCTCCTGTTTGGCCCAGTTTGCAAATTCCGCGGAAGATGAACAGGAATAGGGAGAACCAATGAGAGACTAGCTGGAGGTGTCTGGACGGGAAAATTTAACTCTCATTTCCCACCAGGAAGAGGAATTAACCAAAGGCTCAGCGTGCCATGCCGGAACCAGATTAGGGCCTGAAGCAATCCTGCGGTGTTGCGGCCAGCTCACAAGAAAGCGAGTTGAAGAAAGGAGCTCAGGGGCACTGTAATTCACAAACCTGCAGAGTTATAAATGACAGCTATCATCCAAAAATATACTGAAGTAAGGCTGCCAAGAGGACTTGAAAGCCAGGCAGAATTGCAGGAAACCGATTTCAGGAGGTAGACTGGAATTGCATTTAAAGCATAGGAAAAGAGGCAGAACGTCGACAATGATGCACTTGGCCAAAAAGGGCGTATGCGTTTTTTCCTGAATATATTCAGGAAAAAACGCATACGCCCTTTTTGGCCAACCAAGCAAGCTTGCAAAGGAAATCTGCACTACAATGAAGTCTCACTTCCCCCCGGTCAAAAGGGCCATCTGAAAAAAGTGTAAAATCCAGAAAGGCAGGACAGGCCATGGAGAACTGGGAGCCTTGTTATGCTGATGGGTGGGATGTAAATTGCCAACAGCCACTCGGGAGAAGTGTATGGTGTTTCCTGAAACATCTAAAAAACAAAGCAACAGAGCCTAGGGCACTTCCACTTATGGTCCTATAGCTTAGGGAAATTAAAATCAAAAAGACACAGCCACCCCAAAGTTTGGGATGGCTCTGTTTACAAGAAACTCGTTTACTGTACAAGTTCAATATCGCATAAAGCGAAAAATGGATAAAGAAGTTGTGGTACTTACGTACAATGCAATATCACTCAGCAATGAAATCTATGTCATCAGGCCCGTAGCAGCATAATGAGTGGATTCAGGTATGATGATTCTAACTGAAAAAATTCACACAGAAAAAGAAACATCATAAGATATCACTAATACACGGAATGTAAACTTGGCTACACAGGAACTGAATTTCAAAACAGAACATGGTCCCAAATTTAGAAAATCAACTTATGCTTGCTTAAGGGGAAAGGTGAGTTGGGGTGCTGCGTAAAAGCAGAGGTTGAAATGAGCACAGATAAAGTTCCTTAAGCCAAATATGTAGTAGACAAGAGCTACTCCTTGCTCAACAAAATGGACTCAACACCACATTTTAAACGCCTAAGAATGTACCTGACTAGTAAGTATCTTAAAACCTATGGATTGCTATGTCTCCAAAACAGAATCAAGCGTGTGTACAGGGGCATAAACGCAGCAGTGATAGGATTGGAGAGGTTCGGTGACCAAATGAAGACCCTTTGAAGTCATATTGCATGGTACCCATTCCATGGGTCTCAACTCTCAAGGTTTAAGGGATTCTTCCTTCAGCTAAAACATGCATGTGGAGCCTAGAGTATGATCAACTGTGTGATCGGGAGATGTGTACCAATATGTCTCAGATTTCGTCCCCTGGTACTCGGGTGCAACATTCCAGAGGCTTTAATAACACTCTGCCGACTTGGAGAGTCAGTGCTTTTAACCTCCTGTTTGGCCCAGTTTGCAATTTCTGCGGAAGATGAACAGGAATAGGGAGAACCAATGACAGTCTAGCTGGAGGTGTCTGGACGGGCAAATTTAACTCTCATTTCCCACCAGGAAGAGGAATTAACCAAAGGCTCAGCGTGCCGTGCCGCAACCAGATTAGGGCATGAAGCAATCCTGTGGTGTTGCGGTCAGCTCACAAGAAAACCAGTTGAAGAAAGGAGCTCAGGGGCACTGTAATTCACAAACCTGCAGAGTTATAAATGACAGCTATCATCCAAAAATATACTGAAGTAAGGCTGCCAAGAGGACTTGAAAGCGGGGCAGAATTGCAGGAAACCGATTTCAGGAGGTAGACTGGAATTGCATTTAAAGCATAGGAAAAGAGGCAGAATGTCGACAATGATGCACTTGGCCAAAAAGGGCGTATGCGTTTTTTCCTGAATATATTCATGAAAAAAACGCATACGCACTTTTTGGCCAACCAAGCAAGATTGCAAAGGAAATCTGCACTACAATGAAGTCTCACTTCCCCCTGGTCAAAAGGGCCATCTGAAAAAAGTGTAAAATCCAGAAAGGCAGGACAGGCCATGGAGAACTGGGAGCCTTGTTATGCTGATGGGCGGGATGTAAATTGCCAACAGCCACTCGGGAGAAGTGTATGGTGTTTCCTGAAACATGTAAAAAACAAAGCAACAGAGCCTAGGGCACTTCCACTTATGGTCCTATAGCTTAGGGAAATTAAAATCAAAAAGACACAGCCACCCCAAAGTTTGGGTTGGCTCTGTTTACAAGAACCTCGTTTACGGTACAAGTTCAATATCGCAGAAAGCGAAAAATGGATAAAGAGGTTGTGGTACTTACGTACAATGCAATATCACTCAGCAATGACATCTATGTCATCAGGCCCATAGCAGCATAATGAGTGGATTCAGGTATGATGATTCTAACTGAAATAAGTCACACAGAAAAAGAAACATCATAAGATATCACTAATACACGGAATGTAAACTTGGCTACACAGGAACTGGATTACAAAACACAACAGGGTCTCAAATGTAGAAAACCAACTTATGCTTGCTTAAGGGGAAAGGTGAGTTGGGGTGCTGCATAAAACCAGAGATTGAAATGAGCACAGATAAAGTTCCTTAAGCCAAATATGTAATACACAAGAGCTACCCCTTGCTCAACGAAATGGACTCAACACCCCATATTAAACGCCTAAGAATGTACCTGACTAGTAAGTATCTTAAAACCTATGGATCGCTATGTCTCCGAAAGAGAATCAAGCGTGTGTACAGGGGTATAAACGCAGCAGTGATAGGATTGGAGAGGTTCGGTGAACAAATGAAGACCCTTTGAAGTCATATTGCATGGTACCCATTCCACGGGTCTCAACTCTCCAGGTTTAAGGGATTCTTCCTTCAGCTAAATCATGCATGTGGAACCCAGAGTATGATCAACCGTGTGATCGGGAGATGTGTTCCAATATGTCTCAGTTCTCGTCCCCTGGTACTCGGGTGCAACATTCCAGACGCTTTACTAACACTCTCCCGACTTGGAGAGTCAGTGCCTTTAACCTCCTGTTTGGCCCAGTTTGCAATTTCTGCGGAAGATGAACAGGAATAGGGAGAACCAATGAGAGACTAGCTGGAGGTGTCTGGACGGACAAATTTAACTCTCATTTCCCACCAGGGAGAGGAATTAACCCAAGGCTCAGCGTGCCATGCCGGAACGAGTTTAGGGCCTGAAGCAATCCTGCGGTGTTGCGGTCAGCTCACAAGAAAGCGAGTTGAAGAAAGGAGCTCGGGGGCACTGTAATTCACAAACCTGCAGAGTTATAAATGACAGCTATCGTCCAAAAATATACTGAAGTAAGGCTGCCAAGAGGACTTGCAAGCGGGACAGAATTGCAGGAAACCGATTTCAGGAGGTAGACTGGAATTGCATTTAAAGCATAGGAAAAGAGGCAGAACGTCGACAATGATGCACTTGGCCAAAAAGGGCGTATGCGTTTTTTCCTGAATATATTCAGGAAAAAACGCATACGCCCTTTTTGGCCAACCAAGCAAGCTTGCAAAGGAAATCTGCACTACAATGAAGTCTCACTTCCCCCCCATCAAAAGGGCCATCTGAAAAAAGTGTAAAATCCAGAAAGGCAGGACAGGCCATGGAGAACTGGGAGCCTTGTTATGCTGATGGGCGGGATGTAAATTGCCAACAGCCACTTGGGAGAAGTGTATGTTGTTTCCTGAAACATCTAAAAAACAAACCAACAGAGCCTAGGGCACTTCCACTTATGGTTCTATAGCTTAGGGAAATTAAAATCAAAAAGACACAGCCACCCCTAAGTTTGGGACGGCTCTGTTTACAAGAAACTCGTTTACGGGACAAGTTCAATATCGCAGAAAGTGAAAAATGGATAAAGAAGGTGTGGTACTTACGTACAATGCAATATCACTCAGCAATGAAATCTATGTCATCAGGCCCGTAGCAGCATAATGAGTGGATTCAGGTATGATGATTCTAACTGAAATAAGTCACACAGAAAAAGAAACATCATAAGATATCACTAATACATGGAATGTAAACTTGGCTACACAGGAACTGGATTACAAAACACAACAGGTTCTCCAATGTAGAAAACCAAGTTATGCTTGTTTAAGGGGAAAGGTGAGTTGGGGTGCTGCATAAAACCAGAGATTGAAATGACCACAGATAAAGTTCCTTAAGCCAAATATGTAATACACAAGAGCTACTCTTTGCTCAACGAAATGGACTCAACACCCCATATTAAACGCCTAAGAATGTATCTGACTAGTAAGAATCTTAAAACCTATGGATCGCTATGTCTCTGAAAGAGAATCAAGTGTGTGTACAGGGGCATAAACGCAGCAGTGATAGGATTGGAGAGGTTCGGTGAGCAAATGAAGACCCTTTGAAGTCATATTGCATGGTACCCATTCCACGGGTCTCAACTCTCCAGGTTTAAGGGATTCTTCCTTCAGCTAAATCATGCATGTGGAACCCAGAGTATGATCAACTGTGTGATCGGGAGACGTGTTCAAATATGTCTCAGTTCTCCTCCCCTGGTACTCGTGTGCAACATTCCAGACGCTTTACTAACACTCTCCCGACTTGGAGAGTCAGTGCCTTTAACCTCCTGTTTGGCCCAGTTTGCAATTTCTGCGGAAGATGAACAGGAATAGGGAGAACCAATGAGAGACTAGATGGAGGTGTCTGGACGGGCAAATTTAACTCTCATTTCCCACCAGGGAGAGGAATTAACCAAAATCTCCGTGTGCCGTGTCGGAACCAGATTAGGGCCTTAAGCAATCCTGCGGTGTTGCGGCCAGCTCACAAGAAAGCGAGTTGAAGAAAGGAGCTCAGGGGCACTGTAATTCACAAACCTGCAGAGTTATAAATGACAGCTATCATCCAAAAATATACTGAAGTAAGGCTGCCAAGAGGACTTGAAAGCGGGGCAGAATTGCAGGAAACCGATTTCAGGAGGTAGACTGGAATTGCATTTAAAGCATAGGAAAAGAGGCAGAAGGTCGACAATGATGCACTTGGCCAAAAAGGGCGTATGCGTTTTTTCCTGAATATATTCAGGAAAAAACGCATACGCCCTTTTTGGCCAACCAAGCAAGCTTGCAAAGGAAATCTGCACTACAATGAAGTCTCACTTCCCCCCCGTCAAAAGGGCCATCTGAAAAAAGTGTAAAATCCAGAAAGGCAGGACAGGCCATGGAGAACTGGGAGCCTTGTTATGCTGATGGGCGGGATGTAAATTGCCAACAGCCACTCGGGAGAAGTGTATGGTGTTTCCTGAAACATCTAAAAAACAAAGCAACAGAGCCTAGGGCACTTCCACTTATGGTCCTATAGCTTAGGGAAATTAAAATCAAAAAGACACAGCCAGGGCAAAGTTTGGGACAGCTCTGTTTACAAGAACCTTGTTTACGGTACAAGTTCAGTATCGCAGAAAGTGAAAAATGGATAAAGAAGTTGTGGTACTTACGTACAATGCAATATCACTCAGCAATGAAATCTATGTCATCAGGCCCGTAGCAGCATAATGAGTGGATTCAGGTATGATGATTCTAACTGAAAAAATTCACACAGAAAAAGAAACATCATAAGATATCACTGATACACGGAATGTAAACTTGGCTACACAGGAACTGAATTTCAAAACAGAACATGGTCCCAAATTTAGAAAATCAACTTATGCTTGCTTAAGGGGAAAGGTGAGTTGGGGTGCTGCGTAAAAGCAGAGGTTGAAATGAGCACAGATAAAGTTCCTTAAGCCAAATATGTAGTAGACAAGAGCTACTCCTTGCTCAACAAAATGGACTCAACACCACATTTTAAATGCCTAAGAATGTACCTGACTAGTAAGTATCTTAAAACCTATGGATTGCTATGTCTCCAAAACAGAATCAAGCGTGTGTACAGGGGCATAAACGCAGCAGTGATAGGATTGGAGAGGTTCGGTGAGCAAATGAAGACCCTTTGAAGTCATATTGCATGGTACCCATTCCATGGGTCTCAACTCTCAAGGTTTAAGGGATTCTTCCTTCAGCTAAAACATGCATGTGGAGCCTAGAGTATGATCAACTGTGTGATCGGGAGATGTGTACCAATATGTCTCAGATTTTGTCCCCTGGTACTCGGGTGCAACATTCCAGAGGCTGTAATAACACTCTGCCGACTTGGAGAGTCAGTGCTTTTAACCTCCTGTTTGGCCCAGTTTGCAATTTCTGCGGAAGATGAACAGGAATAGGGAGAACCAATGACAGTCTAGCTGGAGGTGTCTGGACGGGCAAATTTAACTCTCATTTCCCACCAGGAAGAGGAATTAACCAAAGGCTCAGCGTGCCGTGCCGCAACCAGATTAGGGCATGAAGCAATCCTGTGGTGTTGCGGTCAGCTCACAAGAAAACCAGTTGAAGAAAGGAGCTCAGGGGCACTGTAATTCACAAACCTGCAGAGTTATAAATGACAGCTATCATCCAAAAATATACTGAAGTAAGGCTGCCAAGAGGACTTGAAAGCGGGGCAGAATTGCAGGAAACCGATTTCAGGAGGTAGACTGGAATTGCATTTAAAGCATAGGAAAAGAGGCAGAATGTCGACAATGATGCACTTGGCCAAAAAGGGCGTATGCGTTTTTTCCTGAATATATTCATGAAAAAAACGCATACGCACTTTTTGGCCAACCAAGCAAGATTGCAAAGGAAATCTGCACTACAATGAAGTCTCACTTCCCCCTGGTCAAAAGGGCCATCTGAAAAAAGTGTAAAATCCAGAAAGGCAGGACAGGCCATGGAGAACTGGGAGCCTTGTTATGCTGATGGGCGGGATGTAAATTGCCAACAGCCACTCGGGAGAAGTGTATGGTGTTTCCTGAAACATGTAAAAAACAAAGCAACAGAGCCTAGGGCACTTCCACTTATGGTCCTATAGCTTAGGGAAATTAAAATCAAAAAGACACAGCCACCCCAAAGTTTGGGTTGGCTCTGTTTACAAGAACCTCGTTTACGGTACAAGTTCAATATCGCAGAAAGCGAAAAATGGATAAAGAGGTTGTGGTACTTACGTACAATGCAATATCACTCAGCAATGACATCTATGTCATCAGGCCCATAGCAGCATAATGAGTGGATTCAGGTATGATGATTCTAACTGAAATAAGTCACACAGAAAAAGAAACATCATAAGATATCACTAATACACGGAATGTAAACTTGGCTACACAGGAACTGGATTACAAAACACAACAGGGTCTCAAATGTAGAAAACCAACTTATGCTTGCTTAAGGGGAAAGGTGAGTTGGGGTGCTGCATAAAACCAGAGATTGAAATGAGCACAGATAAAGTTCCTTAAGCCAAATATGTAATACACAAGAGCTACCCCTTGCTCAACGAAATGGACTCAACACCCCATATTAAACGCCTAAGAATGTACCTGACTAGTAAGTATCTTAAAACCTATGGATCGCTATGTCTCCGAAAGAGAATCAAGCGTGTGTACAGGGGTATAAACGCAGCAGTGATAGGATTGGAGAGGTTCGGTGAACAAATGAAGACCCTTTGAAGTCATATTGCATGGTACCCATTCCACGGGTCTCAACTCTCCAGGTTTAAGGGATTCTTCCTTCAGCTAAATCATGCATGTGGAACCCAGAGTATGATCAACCGTGTGATCGGGAGATGTGTTCCAATATGTCTCAGTTCTCGTCCCCTGGTACTCGGGTGCAACATTCCAGACGCTTTACTAACACTCTCCCGACTTGGAGAGTCAGTGCCTTTAACCTCCTGTTTGGCCCAGTTTGCAATTTCTGCGGAAGATGAACAGGAATAGGGAGAACCAATGAGAGACTAGCTGGAGGTGTCTGGACGGACAAATTTAACTCTCATTTCCCACCAGGGAGAGGAATTAACCCAAGGCTCAGCGTGCCATGCCGGAACGAGTTTAGGGCCTGAAGCAATCCTGCGGTGTTGCGGTCAGCTCACAAGAAAGCGAGTTGAAGAAAGGAGCTCGGGGGCACTGTAATTCACAAACCTGCAGAGTTATAAATGACAGCTATCGTCCAAAAATATACTGAAGTAAGGCTGCCAAGAGGACTTGCAAGCGGGACAGAATTGCAGGAAACCGATTTCAGGAGGTAGACTGGAATTGCATTTAAAGCATAGGAAAAGAGGCAGAACGTCGACAATGATGCACTTGGCCAAAAAGGGCGTATGCGTTTTTTCCTGAATATATTCAGGAAAAAACGCATACGCCCTTTTTGGCCAACCAAGCAAGCTTGCAAAGGAAATCTGCACTACAATGAAGTCTCACTTCCCCCCCATCAAAAGGGCCATCTGAAAAAAGTGTAAAATCCAGAAAGGCAGGACAGGCCATGGAGAACTGGGAGCCTTGTTATGCTGATGGGCGGGATGTAAATTGCCAACAGCCACTTGGGAGAAGTGTATGTTGTTTCCTGAAACATCTAAAAAACAAACCAACAGAGCCTAGGGCACTTCCACTTATGGTTCTATAGCTTAGGGAAATTAAAATCAAAAAGACACAGCCACCCCTAAGTTTGGGACGGCTCTGTTTACAAGAAACTCGTTTACGGGACAAGTTCAATATCGCAGAAAGTGAAAAATGGATAAAGAAGGTGTGGTACTTACGTACAATGCAATATCACTCAGCAATGAAATCTATGTCATCAGGCCCGTAGCAGCATAATGAGTGGATTCAGGTATGATGATTCTAACTGAAATAAGTCACACAGAAAAAGAAACATCATAAGATATCACTAATACATGGAATGTAAACTTGGCTACACAGGAACTGGATTACAAAACACAACAGGTTCTCCAATGTAGAAAACCAAGTTATGCTTGTTTAAGGGGAAAGGTGAGTTGGGGTGCTGCATAAAACCAGAGATTGAAATGACCACAGATAAAGTTCCTTAAGCCAAATATGTAATACACAAGAGCTACTCCTTGCTCAACGAAATGGACTCAACACCCCATATTAAACGCCTAAGAATGTATCTGACTAGTAAGAATCTTAAAACCTATGGATCGCTATGTCTCTGAAAGAGAATCAAGTGTGTGTACAGGGGCATAAACGCAGCAGTGATAGGATTGGAGAGGTTCGGTGAGCAAATGAAGACCCTTTGAAGTCATATTGCATGGTACCCATTCCACGGGTCTCAACTCTCCAGGTTTAAGGGATTCTTCCTTCAGCTAAATCATGCATGTGGAACCCAGAGTATGATCAACTGTGTGATCGGGAGACGTGTTCAAATATGTCTCAGTTCTCCTCCCCTGGTACTCGTGTGCAACATTCCAGACGCTTTACTAACACTCTCCCGACTTGGAGAGTCAGTGCCTTTAACCTCCTGTTTGGCCCAGTTTGCAATTTCTGCGGAAGATGAACAGGAATAGGGAGAACCAATGAGAGACTAGATGGAGGTGTCTGGACGGGCAAATTTAACTCTCATTTCCCACCAGGGAGAGGAATTAACCAAAATCTCCGTGTGCCGTGTCGGAACCAGATTAGGGCCTTAAGCAATCCTGCGGTGTTGCGGCCAGCTCACAAGAAAGCGAGTTGAAGAAAGGAGCTCAGGGGCACTGTAATTCACAAACCTGCAGAGTTATAAATGACAGCTATCATCCAAAAATATACTGAAGTAAGGCTGCCAAGAGGACTTGAAAGCGGGGCAGAATTGCAGGAAACCGATTTCAGGAGGTAGACTGGAATTGCATTTAAAGCATAGGAAAAGAGGCAGAAGGTCGACAATGATGCACTTGGCCAAAAAGGGCGTATGCGTTTTTTCCTGAATATATTCAGGAAAAAACGCATACGCCCTTTTTGGCCAACCAAGCAAGCTTGCAAAGGAAATCTGCACTACAATGAAGTCTCACTTCCCCCCCGTCAAAAGGGCCATCTGAAAAAAGTGTAAAATCCAGAAAGGCAGGACAGGCCATGGAGAACTGGGAGCCTTGTTATGCTGATGGGCGGGATGTAAATTGCCAACAGCCACTCGGGAGAAGTGTATGGTGTTTCCTGAAACATCTAAAAAACAAAGCAACAGAGCCTAGGGCACTTCCACTTATGGTCCTATAGCTTAGGGAAATTAAAATCAAAAAGACACAGCCAGGGCAAAGTTTGGGACAGCTCTGTTTACAAGAACCTTGTTTACGGTACAAGTTCAGTATCGCAGAAAGTGAAAAATGGATAAAGAAGTTGTGGTACTTACGTACAATGCAATATCACTCAGCAATGAAATCTATGTCATCAGGCCCGTAGCAGCATAATGAGTGGATTCAGGTATGATGATTCTAACTGAAAAAATTCACACAGAAAAAGAAACATCATAAGATATCACTGATACACGGAATGTAAACTTGGCTACACAGGAACTGAATTTCAAAACAGAACATGGTCCCAAATTTAGAAAATCAACTTATGCTTGCTTAAGGGGAAAGGTGAGTTGGGGTGCTGCGTAAAAGCAGAGGTTGAAATGAGCACAGATAAAGTTCCTTAAGCCAAATATGTAGTAGACAAGAGCTACTCCTTGCTCAACAAAATGGACTCAACACCACATTTTAAATGCCTAAGAATGTACCTGACTAGTAAGTATCTTAAAACCTATGGATTGCTATGTCTCCAAAACAGAATCAAGCGTGTGTACAGGGGCATAAACGCAGCAGTGATAGGATTGGAGAGGTTCGGTGAGCAAATGAAGACCCTTTGAAGTCATATTGCATGGTACCCATTCCATGGGTCTCAACTCTCAAGGTTTAAGGGATTCTTCCTTCAGCTAAAACATGCATGTGGAGCCTAGAGTATGATCAACTGTGTGATCGGGAGATGTGTACCAATATGTCTCAGATTTTGTCCCCTGGTACTCGGGTGCAACATTCCAGAGGCTGTAATAACACTCTGCCGACTTGGAGAGTCAGTGCTTTTAACCTCCTGTTTGGCCCAGTTTGCAATTTCTGCGGAAGATGAACAGGAATAGGGAGAACCAATGACAGTCTAGCTGGAGGTGTCTGGACGGGCAAATTTAACTCTCATTTCCCACCAGGAAGAGGAATTAACCAAAGGCTCAGCGTGCCGTGCCGCAACCAGATTAGGGCATGAAGCAATCCTGTGGTGTTGCGGTCAGCTCACAAGAAAACCAGTTGAAGAAAGGAGCTCAGGGGCACTGTAATTCACAAACCTGCAGAGTTATAAATGACAGCTATCATCCAAAAATATACTGAAGTAAGGCTGCCAAGAGGACTTGAAAGCGGGGCAGAATTGCAGGAAACCGATTTCAGGAGGTAGACTGGAATTGCATTTAAAGCATAGGAAAAGAGGCAGAATGTCGACAATGATGCACTTGGCCAAAAAGGGCGTATGCGTTTTTTCCTGAATATATTCATGAAAAAAACGCATACGCACTTTTTGGCCAACCAAGCAAGATTGCAAAGGAAATCTGCACTACAATGAAGTCTCACTTCCCCCTGGTCAAAAGGGCCATCTGAAAAAAGTGTAAAATCCAGAAAGGCAGGACAGGCCATGGAGAACTGGGAGCCTTGTTATGCTGATGGGCGGGATGTAAATTGCCAACAGCCACTCGGGAGAAGTGTATGGTGTTTCCTGAAACATCTAAAAAACAAAGCAACAGAGCCTAGGGCACTTCCACTTATGGTCCTATAGCTTAGGGAAATTAAAATCAAAAAGACACAGCCACCCCAAAGTTTGGGTTGGCTCTGTTTACAAGAACCTCGTTTACGGTACAAGTTCAATATCGCAGAAAGCGAAAAATGGATAAAGAGGTTGTGGTACTTACGTACAATGCAATATCACTCAGCAATGAAATCTATGTCATCAGGCACATAGCAGCATAATGAGTGGATTCAGGTATGATGATTCTAACTGAAATAAGTCACACAGAAAAAGAAACATCATAAGATATCACTAATACACGGAATGTAAACTTGGCTACACAGGAACTGGATTACAAAACACAACAGGGTCTCAAATGTAGAAAACCAACTTATGCTTGCTTAAGGGGAAAGGTGAGTTGGGGTGCTGCATAAAACCAGAGATTGAAATGAGCACAGATAAAGTTCCTTAAGCCAAATATGTAATACACAAGAGCTACCCCTTGCTCAACGAAATGGACTCAACACCCCATATTAAACGCCTAAGAATGTACCTGACTAGTAAGTATCTTAAAACCTATGGATCGCTATGTCTCCGAAAGAGAATCAAGCGTGTGTACAGGGGTATAAACGCAGCAGTGATAGGATTGGAGAGGTTCGGTGAGCAAATGAAGACCCTTTGAAGTCATATTGCATGGTACCCATTCCACGGGTCCCAACTCTCCAGGTTTAAGGGATTCTTCCTTCAGCTAAATCATGCATGTGGAACCCAGAGTATGATCAACCGTGTGATCAGGAGATGTGTTCCAATATGTCTCAGTTCTCGTCCCCTGGTACTCGGGTGCAACATTCCAGACGCTTTACTAACACTCTCCCGACTTGGAGAGTCAGTGCCTTTAACCTCCTGTTTGGCCCAGTTTGCAATTTCTGCGGAAGATGAACAGGAATAGGGAGAACCAATGAGAGACTAGCTGGAGGTGTCTGGACGGGCAAATTTAACTCTCATTTCCCACCAGGGAGAGGAATTAACCCAAGGCTCAGCGTGCCATGCCGGAACGAGTTTAGGGCCTGAAGCAATCCTGCGGTGTGCGGTCAGCTCACAAGAAAGCGAGTTGAAGAAAGGAGCTCGGGGGCACTGTAATTCACAAACCTGCAGAGTTATAAATGACAGCTATCGTCCAAAAATATACTGAAGTAAGGCTGCCAAGAGGACTTGCAAGCGGGACAGAATTGCAGAAAACCGATTTCAGGAGGTAGACTGGAATTGCATTTAAAGCATAGGAAAAGAGGCAGAACGTCGACAATGATGCACTTGGCCAAAAAGGGCGTATGCGTTTTTTCCTGAATATATTCAGGAAAAAACGCATACGCCCTTTTTGGCCAACCAAGCAAGCTTGCAAAGGAAATCTGCACTACAATGAAGTCTCACTTCCTCCCCATCAAAAGGGCCATCTGAAAAAAGTGTAAAATCCAGAAAGGCAGGACAGGCCATGGAGAACTGGGAGCCTTGTTATGCTGATGGGCGGGATGTAAATTGCCAACAGCCACTTGGGAGAAGTGTATGTTGTTTCCTGAAACATCTAAAAAACAAAGCAACAGAGCCTAGGGCACTTCCACTTATGGTTCTATAGCTTAGGGAAATTAAAATCAAAAAGACACAGCCACCCCTAAGTTTGGGACGGCTCTGTTTACAAGAAACTCGTTTACGGGACAAGTTCAATATCGCAGAAAGTGAAAAATGGATAAAGAAGGTGTGGTACTTACGTACAATGCAATATCACTCAGCAATGAAATCTATGTCATCAGGCCCGTAGCAGCATAATGAGTGGATTCAGGTATGATGATTCTAACTGAAATAAGTCACACAGAAAAAGGAACATCATAAGATATCACTAATACATGGAATGTAAACTTGGCTACACAGGAACTGGATTACAAAACACAACAGGTTCTCCAATGTAGAAAACCAAGTTATGCTTGTTTAAGGGGAAAGGTGAGTTGGGGTGCTGCATAAAACCAGAGATTGAAATGACCACAGATAAAGTTCCTTAAGCCAAATATGTAATACACAAGAGCTACTCCTTGCTCAACGAAATGGACTCAACACCCCATATTAAACGCCTAAGAATGTATCTGACTAGTAAGTATCTTAAAACCTATGGATCGCTATGTCTCCGAAAGAGAATCAAGTGTGTGTACAGGGGCATAAACGCAGCAGTGATAGGATTGGAGAGGTTCGGTGAGCAAATGAAGACCCTTTGAAGTCATATTGCATGGTACCCATTCCACGGGTCTCAACTCTCCAGGTTTAAGGGATTCTTCCTTCAGCTAAATCATGCATGTGGAACCCAGAGTATGATCAACTGTGTGATCGGGAGACGTGTTCAAATATGTCTCAGTTCTCCTCCCCTGGTACTCGTGTGCAACATTCCAGACGCTTTACTAACACTCTCCCGACTTGGAGAGTCAGTGCCTTTAACCTCCTGTTTGGCCCAGTTTGCAATTTCTGCGGAAGATGAACAGGAATAGGGAGAACCAATGAGAGACTAGATGGAGGTGTCTGGACGGGCAAATTTAACTCTCATTTCCCACCAGGGAGAGGAATTAACCAAAATCTCCGTGTGCCGTGTCGGAACCAGATTAGGGCCTGAAGCAATCCTGCGGTGTTGCGGCTAGCTCACAAGAAAGCGAGTTGAAGAAAGGAGCTCAGGGGCACTGTAATTCACAAACCTGCAGAGTTATAAATGACAGCTATCATCCAAAAATATACTGAAGTAAGCATGCCAAGAGGACTTGAAAGCGGGGCAGAATTGCAGGAAACCGATTTCAGGAGGTAGACTGGAATTGCATTTAAAGCATAGGAAAAGAGGCAGAACGTCGACAATGATGCACTTGGCCAAAAAGGGCGTATGAGTTTTTTCCTGAATATATTCAGGAAAAAACGCATACGCCCTTTTTGGCCAACCAAGCAAGCTTGCAAAGGAAATCTGCACTACAATGAAGTCTCACTTCCCCCCCCGTCAAAAGGGCCATCTGAAAAAAGTGTAAAATCCAGAAAGGCAGGACAGGCCATGGAGAACTGGGAGACTTGTTATGCTGATGGGCGGGATGTAAATTGCCAACAGCCACTGGGGAGAAGTGTATGGTGCTTCCTGAAACATCTAAAAAACAAAGCAACAGAGCCTAGGGCACTTCCACTTATGGTCCTATAGCTTAGGGAAATTGAAATCAAAAAGACACAGCCACCCCAAAGTTTGGGATGGCTCTGTTTACAAGAAACTCGTTTACGGTACAAGTTCAATATCGCATAAAGCGAAAAATGGATAAAGAAGTTGTGGTACTTACGTACAATGCAATATCACTCAGCAATGACATCTATGTCATCAGGCCCATAGCAGCATAATGAGTGGATTCAGGTATGATGATTCTAACTGAAATAAGTCACACAGAAAAAGAAACATCATAAGATATCACTAATACACGGAATGTAAACTTGGCTACACAGGAACTGGATTACAAAACAGAACAGGGTCTCAAATTTAGAAAGCCAACTTATGCTTGCTTAAGGGGAAAGGTGAGTTGGGGTGCTGCATAAAACCAGAGATTGAAATGAGCACAGATAAAGTTCCTTAAGCCAAATATGTAATACAAAAGAGCTACTCCTTGCTCAACGAAATGGACTCAACACCCCATATTAAACGCCTAAGAATGTAGCTGACTAGTATGTATCTTAAAACCTATGGATTGCTACGTCTCCAAAAGAGAATCAAGCGTGTGTACAGGGGCATAAATGCAGCAGTGATAGGATTGGAGAGGATCGGTGAGCAAATGAAGACCCTTTGAAGTCATATTGCATGGTACCCATTCCATGGGTCTCAACTCTCCAGGTTTAAGGGATTCTTCCTTCAGCTAAAGCATGCATGTGGAACCCAGAGTATGATCAACCATGTGATCAGGAGACGTGTTGCAATATGTCTCAGTTCTCGTCCCCTGGTACTCGGGTGCAACATTCCAGACGCTTTATTAACACTCTCCCGACTTGGAGAGTCAGTGCCTTTAACCTCCTGTTTGGCCCAGTTTGCAATTTCTGCGGAAGATAAACAGGAATAGGGAGAACCGATGAGAGACTAGCTGGAGGTGTCTGGACGGGAAAATTTAACTCTCATTTCCCACCAGTTAGAGGAATTAACCAAAGGCTCAGCGGGCCGTGCCGGAACCAGATTAGGGCCTGAAGCAATCCTGCGGTGTTGCGGCCAGCTCACAAGAAAGCGAGTTGAAGAAAGGAGCTCAGGGGCACTGTAATTCACAAACCTGCAGAGTTATAAATGACAGCTATCATCCAAAAATATACTGAAGTAAGGCTGCGAAGAGGACTTGAAAGCGGGGCAGAATTGCAGGAAACTGATTTCAGGAGGTAGACTGGAATTGCATTTAAAGCATAGGAAAAGAGGCAGAACGTCCACAATGATGCACTTGGCCAAAAAGGGCGTATGTGTTTCTTCCTGAATATATTCAGGAAAAAACGCATACGCACTTTTTGGCCAACCAAGCAAGCTTGCAAAGGAAATCTGCACTGCAATGAAGTCTCACTTCCCCCCGGTCAAAAGGGCCATCTGAAAAAAGTGTAAAATCCAGAAAGGCAGGACAGGCCATGGAGAACTGGGAGCCTTGTTATGCTGATGGGCGGGATGTAAATTGCCAACAGCCACTCAGGAGAAGTGTATGGTGCATCCTGAAACATCTAAAAAACAGAGGAACAGAGCCTAGGGCACTTCCACTTATGGTCCTATAGCTTAGTGAAATTAAAATCAAAAAGGCCCAGCCACGCCAAAGTTTGGGACGGCTCTGTTTACAAGAACCTCGTTTACGGTACAAGTTCAATATCGCAGAAAGCAAAAAATTGATAAAGAAGTTTTGGTACTTACGTACAATGCAATATCACTCAGCAATGAAATCTACGTCATCAGGCCCGTAGCAGCATAATGAGTGGATTCAGGTATGATGATTCTAACTGAGATATGTCACACAGAAAAAGAAACATCATAAGATATCACTAATACACGGAATGTAAACTTGCTACACAGGAACTGAATTACAAAACAAAACAGGGTCTCAAATTTAGAAAACCAACTTATGCTTCCTTAAGGGGAAAGGTGAGTTGGGGTGCTGCATAAAACCAGAGATTGAAATGAGCACAGATAAAGTTCCTTAAGGCACTTATGTATTAGACAAGAGCTACTCCTTGCTCAACGAAATGGACTCAACACGCCATATTAAACGCCTAAGAATGTAGCTGACTAGTAAGTATCTTAAAACCTATGGATTGCTATGTCTCTGAAAGAGAATCAAGCGTGTGTACAGGGTCATAAACGCAGCAGTGATAGGATTGGAGAGGTTCGGTGAGCAAATGAAGACCCTTTGAAGTCATATTGCATGGTACCCATTCCACGGGTCTCAACTCTCCAGGTTTAAGGGATTCTTCCTTCAGCTAAATCATGCATGTGGAACCCAGAGTATGATCAACTGTGTGATCGGGAGACGTGTTCAAATATGTCTCAGTTCTCCTCCCCTGGTACTCGTGTGCAACATTCCAGACGCTTTACTAACACTCTCCCGACTTGGAGAGTCAGTGCCTTTAACCTCCTGTTTGGCCCAGTTTGCAATTTCTGCGGAAGATGAACAGGAATAGGGAGAACCAATGAGAGACTAGCTGGAGGTGTCTGGACGGGCAAATTTAACTCTCATTTCCCACCAGGGAGAGGAATTAACCAAAATCTCCGTGTGCCGTGTCGGAACCAGATTAGGGTCTGAAGCAATCCTGCGGTGTTGCGGCCAGCTCACAAGAAAGCGAGTTGAAGAAAGGAGCTCAGGGGCACTGTAATTCACAAACCTGCAGAGTTATAAATGACAGCTATCATCCAAAAATATACTGAAGTAAGGCTGCCAAGAGGACTTGAAAGCCGGGCAGAATTGCAGGAAACCGATTTCAGGAGGTAGACTGGAATTGCATTTAAAGCATAGGAAAAGAGGCAGAAGGTCGAAAATGATGCACTTGGCCAAAAAGGGCGTATGCGTTTTTTCCTGAATATATTCAGGAAAAAACGCATATGCTCTTTTTGGCCAACCAAGCAAGCTTGCAAAGGAAATCTGCACTACAATGAAGTCTCACTTCCCCCCGGTAAAAAGGGCCATCTGAAAAAAGTGTAAAATCCAGAAAGGCAGGACAGGCCATGGAGAACTGGGAGCCTTGTTATGCTGATGGGCGGGATGTAACTTGCCAACAGCCACTCAGGAGAAGTGTATGGTGTTTCCTGAAACATCTAAAAAACAAAGTAACAGAGCCTAGGGCACTTCCACTTATGGTCCTATAGCTTAGGGAAATTGAAATCAAAAAGACACAGCCACCCCAAAGTTTGGGATGGCTCTGTTTACAAGAAACTCATTTACGGTACAAGTTCAATATCGCATAAAGCGAAAAATGGATAAAGAAGTTGTGGTACTTACGTACAATGCAATATCACTCAGCAATGACATCTATGTCATCAGGCCCATAGCAGCATAATGAGTGGATTCAGGTATGATGATTCTAACTGAAATAAGTCACACAGAAAAAGAAACATCATAAGATATCACTAATACACGGAATGTAAACTTGGCTACACAGGAACTGAATTTCAAAACAGAACATGGTCCCAAATTTAGAAAATCAACTTATGCTTGCTTAAGGGGAAAGGTGAGTTGGGGTGCTGCATAAAACCAGAGATTGAAATGAGCACAGATAAAGTTCCTTAAGCCAAATATGTAATAGACAAGAGCTACTCCTTGCTCAACGAAATGGACTCAAAACCCCATATTAAACGCCTAATAATGTACCTGACTAGTAAGTATCTTAAAACCTATGGATTGCTATGTCTCTGAAAGTGAATCAATCGTGAGTACAGGGGCAAAAACGCAGCAGTGATAGGATTGGAGAGTTTTGGTGAGCAAATGAAGACCCTTTGAAGTCATATTGCATGGTACCCATTCCACGGGTCTCAACTCTCCAGGTTTAAGGGATTCTTCCTTCAGCTAAAACATGCATGTGGAACCCAGAGTATGATCAACCGTGTGATCGGGAGACGTGTTGAAATATGTCTCAGTTCTCGTCCCCTGGTACTCGGGTGCAACATTCCAGATGCTTTACTAACACTCTCCCGACTTGGAGAGTCAGTGCCTTTAACCTCCTGTTTGGCCCAGTTTGCAAATTCCGCAGAAGATGAACAGGAATAGGGAGAACCAATGAGAGACTAGCTGGAGGTGTCTGGACGGGAAAATTTAACTCTCATTTCCCACCAGGAAGAGGAATTAACCAAAGGCTCAGCGTGCCATGCCGGAACCAGATTAGGGCCTGAAGCAATCCTGCGGTGTTGCGGCCAGCTCACAAGAAAGCGAGTTGAAGAAAGGAGCTCAGGGGCACTGTAATTCACAAACCTGCAGAGTTATAAATGACAGCTATCATCCAAAAATATACTGAAGTAAGGCTGCCAAGAGGACTTGAAAGCCGGGCAGAATTGCAGGAAACCGATTTCAGGAGGTAGACTGGAATTGCATTTAAAGCATAGGAAAAGAGGCAGAAGGTCGACAATGATGCACTTGGCCAAAAAGGGCGTATGCGTTTTTTCCTGAATATATTCAGGAAAAAAAGCATACGCCCTTTTTGGCCAACCAAGCAAGCTTGCAAAGGAAATCTGCACTACAATGAAGTCTCACTTCCCCCCCGTCAAAAAGGCCATCTGAAAAAAGTGTAAAATCCAGAAAGGCAGGACAGGCCATGGAGAACTGGGAGCCTTGTTATGCTGATGGGCGGGATGTAAATTGCCAACAGCCACTCGGGAGAAGTGTATGGTGTTTCCTGAAACATCTAAAAAACAAAGCAACAGAGCCTAGGGCACTTCCACTTATGGTCCTATAGCTTAGGGAAATTGAAATCAAAAAGACACAGCCACCCCAAAGTTTGGGATGGCTCTGTTTACAAGAAACTCGTTTACGGTACAAGTTCAATATCGCATAAAGCGAAAAATGGATAAAGAAGTTGTGGTACTTACGTACAATGCAATATCACTCAGCAATGACATCTATGTCATCAGGCCCATAGCAGCATAATGAGTGGATTCAGGTATGATGATTCTAACTGAAATAAGTCACACAGAAAAAGAAACATCATAAGATATCACTAATACACGGAATGTAAACTTGGCTACACAGGAACTGAATTTCAAAACAGAACATGGTCCCAAATTTAGAAAATCAACTTATGCTTGCTTAAGGGGAAAGGTGAGTTGGGGTGCTGCATAAAACCAGAGATTGAAATGAGCACAGATAAAGTTCCTTAAGCCAAATATGTAATAGACAAGAGCTACTCCTTGCTCAACGAAATGGACTCAAAACCCCATATTAAACGCCTAATAATGTACCTGACTAGTAAGTATCTTAAAACCTATGGATTGCTATGTCTCTGAAAGTGAATCAATCGTGAGTACAGGGGCAAAAACGCAGCAGTGATAGGATTGGAGAGTTTTGGTGAGCAAATGAAGACCCTTTGAAGTCATATTGCATGGTACCCATTCCACGGGTCTCAACTCTCCAGGTTTAAGGGATTCTTCCTTCAGCTAAAACATGCATGTGGAACCCAGAGTATGATCAACCGTGTGATCGGGAGACGTGTTGAAATATGTCTCAGTTCTCGTCCCCTGGTACTCGGGTGCAACATTCCAGATGCTTTACTAACACTCTCCCGACTTGGAGAGTCAGTGCCTTTAACCTCCTGTTTGGCCCAGTTTGCAAATTCCGCAGAAGATGAACAGGAATAGGGAGAACCAATGAGAGACTAGCTGGAGGTGTCTGGACGGGAAAATTTAACTCTCATTTCCCACCAGGAAGAGGAATTAACCAAAGGCTCAGCGTGCCATGCCGGAACCAGATTAGGGCCTGAAGCAATCCTGCGGTGTTGCGGCCAGCTCACAAGAAAGCGAGTTGAAGAAAGGAGCTCAGGGGCACTGTAATTCACAAACCTGCAGAGTTATAAATGACAGCTATCATCCAAAAATATACTGAAGTAAGGCTGCCAAGAGGACTTGAAAGCCGGGCAGAATTGCAGGAAACCGATTTCAGGAGGTAGACTGGAATTGCATTTAAAGCATAGGAAAAGAGGCAGAAGGTCGACAATGATGCACTTGGCCAAAAAGGGCGTATGCGTTTTTTCCTGAATATATTCAGGAAAAAACGCATACGCCCTTTTTGGCCAACCAAGCAAGATTGCAAAGGAAATCTGCACTACAATGAAGTCTCACTTCCCCCCCGTCAAAAGGGCCATCTGAAAAAAGTGTAAAATCCAGAAAGGCAGGACAGGCCATGGAGAACTGGGAGCCTTGTTATGCTGATGGGCGGGATGTAAATTGCCAACAGCCACTCAGGAGAAGTGTATGGTGTTTCCTGAAACATCTAAAAAACAAAGCAACAGAGCCTAGGGCACTTCCACTTATGGTCCTATAGCTTAGGGAAATTAAAATCAAAAAGACACAGCCACCCCAAAGTTTGGGATGGCTCTGTTTACAAGAACCTCATTTACGGTACAAGTTCAATATCGCATAAAGCGAAAAATGGATAAAGAAGTTGTGGTACTTACGTACAATGCAATATCACTCAGCAATGACATCTATGTCATCAGGCCCATAGCAGCATAATGAGTGGATTCAGGTATGATGATTCTAACTGAAATAAGTCACACAGAAAAAGAAACATCATAAGATATCACTAATACACGGAATGTAAACTTGGCTACACAGGAACTGAATTTCAAAACAGAACATGGTCCCAAATTTAGAAAATCAACTTATGCTTGCTTAAGGGGAAAGGTGAGTTGGGGTGCTGCATAAAACCAGAGATTGAAATGAGCACAGATAAAGTTCCTTAAGCCAAATATGTAATAGACAAGAGCTACTCCTTGCTCAACGAAATGGACTCAAAACCCCATATTAAACGCCTAATAATGTACCTGACTAGTAAGTATCTTAAAACCTATGGATTGCTATGTCTCTGAAAGTGAATCAATCGTGAGTACAGGGGCAAAAACGCAGCAGTGATAGGATTGGAGAGTTTTGGTGAGCAAATGAAGACCCTTTGAAGTCATATTGCATGGTACCCATTCCACGGGTCTCAACTCTCCAGGTTTAAGGGATTCTTCCTTCAGCTAAAACATGCATGTGGAACCCAGAGTATGATCAACCGTGTGATCGGGAGACGTGTTGAAATATGTCTCAGTTCTCGTCCCCTGGTACTCGGGTGCAACATTCCAGATGCTTTACTAACACTCTCCCGACTTGGAGAGTCAGTGCCTTTAACCTCCTGTTTGGCCCAGTTTGCAAATTCCGCGGAAGATGAACAGGAATAGGGAGAACCAATGAGAGACTAGCTGGAGGTGTCTGGACGGGAAAATTTAACTCTCATTTCCCACCAGGAAGAGGAATTAACCAAAGGCTCAGCGTGCCATGCCGGAACCAGATTAGGGCCTGAAGCAATCCTGCGGTGTTGCGGCCAGCTCACAAGAAAGCGAGTTGAAGAAAGGAGCTCAGGGGCACTGTAATTCACAAACCTGCAGAGTTATAAATGACAGCTATCATCCAAAAATATACTGAAGTAAGGCTGCCAAGAGGACTTGAAAGCCGGGCAGAATTGCAGAAAACCGATTTCAGGAGGTAGACTGGAATTGCATTTAAAGCATAGGAAAAGAGGCAGAAGGTCGACAATGATGCACTTGGCCAAAAAGGGCGTATGCGTTTTTTCCTGAATATATTCAGGAAAAAACGCATACGCACTGTTTGGCCAACCAAGCAAGCTTGCAAAGGAAATCTGCACTACAATGAAGTCTCACTTCCCCCCCGTCAAAAGGGCCATCTGAAAAAAGTGTAAAATCCAGAAAGGCAGGACAGGCCATGGAGAACTGGGAGCCTTGTTATGCTGATGGGCGGGATGTAACTTGCCAACAGCCACTCGGGAGAAGTGTATGGTGTTTCCTGAAACATCTAAAAAACAAAGCAACAGAGCCTAGGGCACTTCCACTTATGGTCCTATAGTTTAGGGAAATTGAAATCAAAAAGACACAGCCACCCCAAAGTTTGGGATGGCTCTTTTACAAGAAACTCGTTTACGGTACAAGTTCAATATCGCATAAAGCGAAAAATGGATAAAGAAGTTGTGGTACTTACGTACAATGCAATATCACTCAGCAATGACATCTATGTCATCAGGCCCATAGCAGCATAATGAGTGGATTCAGGTATGATGATTCTAACTGAAATAAGTCACACAGAAAAAGAAACATCATAAGATATCACTAATACACGGAATGTAAACTTGGCTACACAGGAACTGAATTTCAAAACAGAACATGGTCCCAAATTTAGAAAATCAACTTATGCTTGCTTAAGGGGAAAGGTGAGTTGGGGTGCTGCATAAAACCAGAGATTGAAATGAGCACAGATAAAGTTCCTTAAGCCAAATATGTAATAGACAAGAGCTACTCCTTGCTCAACGAAATGGACTCAAAACCCCATATTAAACGCCTAATAATGTACCTGACTAGTAAGTATCTTAAAACCTATGGATTGCTATGTCTCTGAAAGTGAATCAATCGTGAGTACAGGGGCAAAAACGCAGCAGTGATAGGATTGGAGAGTTTTGGTGAGCAAATGAAGACCCTTTGAAGTCATATTGCATGGTACCCATTCCACGGGTCTCAACTCTCCAGGTTTAAGGGATTCTTCCTTCAGCTAAAACATGCATGTGGAACCCAGAGTATGATCAACCGTGTGATCGGGAGACGTGTTGAAATATGTCTCAGTTCTCGTCCCCTGGTACTCGGGTGCAACATTCCAGATGCTTTACTAACACTCTCCCGACTTGGAGAGTCAGTGCCTTTAACCTCCTGTTTGGCCCAGTTTGCAAATTCCGCGGAAGATGAACAGGAATAGGGAGAACCAATGAGAGACTAGCTGGAGGTGTCTGGACGGGAAAATTTAACTCTCATTTCCCACCAGGAAGAGGAATTAACCAAACGCTCAGCGTGCCATGCCGGAACCAGATTAGGGCCTGAAGCAATCCTGCGGTGTTGCGGCCAGCTCACAAGAAAGCGAGTTGAAGAAAGGAGCTCAGGGGCACTGTAATTCACAAACCTGCAGAGTTATAAATGACAGCTATCATCCAAAAATATACTGAAGTAAGGCTGCCAAGAGGACTTGAAAGCCGGGCAGAATTGCAGGAAACCGATTTCAGGAGGTAGACTGGAATTGCATTTAAAGCATAGGAAAAGAGGCAGAAGGTCGACAATGATGCACTTGGCCAAAAAGGGCGTATGCGTTTTTTCCTGAATATATTCAGGAAAAAACGCATACGCCCTTTTTGGCCAACCAAGCAAGCTTGCAAAGGAAATCTGCACTACAATGAAGTCTCACTTCTCCCCCGTCAAAAGGGCCATCTGAAAAAAGTGTAAAATCCAGAAAGGCAGGACAGGCCATGGAGAACTGGGAGCCTTGTTATGCTGATGGGTGGGATGTAACTTGCCAACAGCCACTCGGGAGAAGTGTATGGTGTTTCCTGAAACATCTAAAAAACAAAGCAACAGAGCCTAGGGCACATCCACTTATGGTCCTATAGCTTAGGGAAATTAAAATCAAAAAGACACAGCCACCCCAAAGTTTGGGATGGCTCTGTTTACAAGAAACTCGTTTACGGTACAAGTTCAATATCGCATAAAGCGAAAAATGGATAAAGAAGTTGTGGTACTTACGTACAATGCAATATCACTCAGCAATGACATCTATGTCATCAGGCCCATAGCAGCATAATGAGTGGATTCAGGTATGATGATTCTAACTGAAATAAGTCACACAGAAAAAGAAACATCATAAGATATCACTAATACACGGAATGTAAACTTGGCTACACAGGAACTGAATTTCAAAACAGAACATGGTCCCAAATTTAGAAAATCAACTTATGCTTGCTTAAGGGGAAAGGTGAGTTGGGGTGCTGCATAAAACCAGAGATTGAAATGAGCACAGATAAAGTTCCTTAAGCCAAATATGTAATAGACAAGAGCTACTCCTTGCTCAACGAAATGGACTCAAAACCCCATATTAAACGCCTAATAATGTACCTGACTAGTAAGTATCTTAAAACCTATGGATTGCTATGTCTCTGAAAGTGAATCAATCGTGAGTACAGGGGCAAAAACGCAGCAGTGATAGGATTGGAGAGTTTTGGTGAGCAAATGAAGACCCTTTGAAGTCATATTGCATGGTACCCATTCCACGGGTCTCAACTCTCCAGGTTTAAGGGATTCTTCCTTCAGCTAAAACATGCATGTGGAACCCAGAGTATGATCAACCATGTGATCGGGAGACGTGTTGAAATATGTCTCAGTTCTCGTCCCCTGGTACTCGGGTGCAACATTCCAGATGCTTTACTAACACTCTCCCGACTTGGAGAGTCAGTGCCTTTAACCTCCTGTTTGGCCCAGTTTGCAAATTCCGCGGAAGATGAACAGGAATAGGGAGAACCAATGAGAGACTAGCTGGAGGTGTCTGGACGGGAAAATTTAACTCTCATTTCCCACCAGGAAGAGGAATTAACCAAAGGCTCAGCGTGCCATGCCGGAACCAGATTAGGGCCTGAAGCAATCCTGCGGTGTTGCGGCCAGCTCACAAGAAAGCGAGTTGAAGAAAGGAGCTCAGGGGCACTGTAATTCACAAACCTGCAGAGTTATAAATGACAGCTATCATCCAAAAATATACTGAAGTAAGGCTGCCAAGAGGACTTGAAAGCCGGGCAGAATTGCAGGAAACCGATTTCAGGAGGTAGACTGGAATTGCATTTAAAGCATAGGAAAAGAGGCAGAAGGTCGACAATGATGCACTTGGCCAAAAAGGGCGTATGCGTTTTTTCCTGAATATATTCAGGAAAAAAAGCATACTCCCTTTTTGGCCAACCAAGCAAGCTTGCAAAGGAAATCTGCACTACAATGAAGTCTCACTTCCCCCCGGTCAAAAAGGCCATCTGAAAAAAGTGTAAAATCCAGAAAGGCAGGACAGGCCATGGAGCACTGGGAGCCTTGTTATGCTGATGGGTGGGATGTAAATTGCCAACAGCCACTGGGGAGAAGTGTATGGTGTTTCCTGAAACATCTAAAAAACAAAGCAACAGAGCCTAGGGCACTTCCACTTATGGTCCTATAGCTTAGGGAAATTAAAATCAAAAAGACACAGCCACCCCAAAGTTTGGGATGGCTCTGTTTACAAGAAACTCGTTCACGGTACAAGTTCAATATCGCATAAAGCGAAAAATGGATAAAGAAGTTGTGGTACTTACGTACAATGCAATATCACTCAGCAATGACATCTATGTCATCAGGCCCATAGCAGCATAATGAGTGGATTCAGGTATGATGATTCTAACTGAAATAAGTCACACAGAAAAAGAAACATCATAAGATATCACTAATACACGGAATGTAAACTTGGCTACACAGGAACTGAATTTCAAAACAGAACATGGTCCCAAATTTAGAAAATCAACTTATGCTTGCTTAAGGGGAAAGGTGAGTTGGGGTGCTGCATAAAACCAGAGATTGAAATGAGCACAGATAAAGTTCCTTAAGCCAAATATGTAATAGACAAGAGCTACTCCTTGCTCAACGAAATGGACTCAAAACCCCATATTAAACGCCTAATAATGTACCTGACTAGTAAGTATCTTAAAACCTATGGATTGCTATGTCTCTGAAAGTGAATCAATCGTGAGTACAGGGGCAAAAACGCAGCAGTGATAGGATTGGAGAGTTTTGGTGAGCAAATGAAGACCCTTTGAAGTCATATTGCATGGTACCCATTCCACGGGTCTCAACTCTCCAGGTTTAAGGGATTCTTCCTTCAGCTAAAACATGCATGTGGAACCCAGAGTATGATCAACCGTGTGATCGGGAGACGTGTTGAAATATGTCTCAGGTCTCGTCCCCTGGTACTCGGGTGCAACATTCCAGATGCTTTACTAACACTCTCCCGACTTGGAGAGTCAGTGCCTTTAACCTCCTGTTTGGCCCAGTTTGCAAATTCCGCGGAAGATGAACAGGAATAGGGAGAACCAATGAGAGACTAGCTGGAGGTGTCTGGACGGGAAAATTTAACTCTCATTTCCCACCAGGAAGAGGAATTAACCAAAGGCTCAGCGTGCCATGCCGGAACCAGATTAGGGCCTGAAGCAATCCTGCGGTGTTGCGGCCAGCTCACAAGAAAGCGAGTTGAAGAAAGGAGCTCAGGGGCACTGTAATTCACAAACCTGCAGAGTTATAAATGACAGCTATCATCCAAAAATATACTGAAGTAAGGCTGCCAAGAGGACTTGAAAGCCGGGCAGAATTGCAGGAAACCGATTTCAGGAGGTAGACTGGAATTGCATTTAAAGCATAGGAAAAGAGGCAGAAGGTCGACAATGATGCACTTGGCCAAAAAGGGCGTATGCGTTTTTTCCTGAATATATTCAGGAAAAAAAGCATACTCCCTTTTTGGCCAACCAAGCAAGCTTGCAAAGGAAATCTGCACTACAATGAAGTCTCACTTCCCCCCGGTCAAAAAGGCCATCTGAAAAAAGTGTAAAATCCAGAAAGGCAGGACAGGCCATGGAGCACTGGGAGCCTTGTTATGCTGATGGGTGGGATGTAAATTGCCAACAGCCACTGGGGAGAAGTGTATGGTGTTTCCTGAAACATCTGAAAAACAAAGCAACAGAGCCTAGGGCACTTCCACTTATGGTCCTATAGCTTAGGGAAATTAAAATCAAAAAGACACAGCCACCCCAAAGTTTGGGATGGCTCTGTTTACAAGAAACTCGTTCACGGTACAAGTTCAATATCGCATAAAGCGAAAAATGGATAAAGAAGTTGTGGTACTTACGTACAATGCAATATCACTCAGCAATGACATCTATGTCATCAGGCCCATAGCAGCATAATGAGTGGATTCAGGTATGATGATTCTAACTGAAATAAGTCACACAGAAAAAGAAACATCATAAGATATCACTAATACACGGAATGTAAACTTGGCTACACAGGAACTGAATTTCAAAACAGAACATGGTCCCAAATTTAGAAAATCAACTTATGCTTGCTTAAGGGGAAAGGTGAGTTGGGGTGCTGCATAAAACCAGAGATTGAAATGAGCACAGATAAAGTTCCTTAAGCCAAATATGTAATAGACAAGAGCTACTCCTTGCTCAACGAAATGGACTCAAAACCCCATATTAAACGCCTAATAATGTACCTGACTAGTAAGTATCTTAAAACCTATGGATTGCTATGTCTCTGAAAGTGAATCAATCGTGAGTACAGGGGCAAAAACGCAGCAGTGATAGGATTGGAGAGTTTTGGTGAGCAAATGAAGACCCTTTGAAGTCATATTGCATGGTACCCATTCCACGGGTCTCAACTCTCCAGGTTTAAGGGATTCTTCCTTCAGCTAAAACATGCATGTGGAACCCAGAGTATGATCAACCGTGTGATCGGGAGACGTGTTGAAATATGTCTCAGTTCTCGTCCCCTGGTACTCGGGTGCAACATTCCAGATGCTTTACTAACACTCTCCCGACTTGGAGAGTCAGTGCCTTTAACCTCCTGTTTGGCCCAGTTTGCAAATTCCGCGGAAGATGAACAGGAAGAGGGAGAACCAATGAGAGACTAGCTGGAGGTGTCTGGACGGGCAAATTTAACTCTCATTTCCCACCAGGAAGAGGAATTAACCAAACGCTCAGCGTGCCATGCCGGAACCAGATTAGGGCCTGAAGCAATCCTGCGGTGTTGCGGCCAGCTCACAAAAAGCGAGTTGAAGAAAGGAGCTCAGGGGCACTGTAATTCACAAACCTGCAGAGTTATAAATGACAGCTATCATCCAAAAATATACTGAAGTAAGTCTGCCAAGAGGACTTGAAAGCCGGGCAGAATTGCAGGAAACCAATTTCAGGAGGTAGACTGGAATTGCATTTAAAGCATAGGAAAAGAGGCAGAAGGTCGACAATGATGCACTTGGCCAAAAAGGGCGTATGCGTTTTTTCCTGAATATATTCAGGAAAAAACGCATACGCACTTTTTGGCCAACCAAGCAAGCTTGCAAAGGAAATCTGCACTACAATGAAGTCTCACTTCCCCCCCGTCAAAAGGGCCATCTGAAAAATGTGTAAAATCCAGAAAGGCAGGACAGGCCATGGAGAACTGGGAGCCTTGTTATGCTGATGGGCGGGATGTAACTTGCCAACAGCCACTCGGGAGAAGTGTATGGTGTTTCCTGAAACATCTAAAAAACAAAGCAACAGAGCCTAGGGCACTTCCACTTATGGTCCTATAGTTTAGGGAAATTGAAATCAAAAAGACACAGCCACCCCAAAGTTTGGGATGGCTCTGTTTACAAGAAACTCGTTTACGGTACAAGTTCAATATCGCATAAAGCGAAAAATGGATAAAGAAGTTGTGGTACTTACGTACAATGCAATATCACTCAGCAATGACATCTATGTCATCAGGCCCATAGCAGCATAATGAGTGGATTCAGGTATGATGATTCTAACTGAAATAAGTCACACAGAAAAAGAAACATCATAAGATATCACTAATACACGGAATGTAAACTTGGCTACACAGGAACTGAATTTCAAAACAGAACATGGTCCCAAATTTAGAAAATCAACTTATGCTTGCTTAAGGGGAAAGGTGAGTTGGGGTGCTGCATAAAACCAGAGATTGAAATGAGCACAGATAAAGTTCCTTAAGCCAAATATGTAATAGACAAGAGCTACTCCTTGCTCAACGAAATGGACTCAAAACCCCATATTAAACGCCTAATAATGTACCTGACTAGTAAGTATCTTAAAACCTATGGATTGCTATGTCTCTGAAAGTGAATCAATCGTGAGTACAGGGGCAAAAACGCAGCAGTGATAGGATTGGAGAGTTTTGGTGAGCAAATGAAGACCCTTTGAAGTCATATTGCATGGTACCCATTCCACGGGTCTCAACTCTCCAGGTTTAAGGGATTCTTCCTTCAGCTAAAACATGCATGTGGAACCCAGAGTATGATCAACTGTGTGATCGGGAGACGTGTTGAAATATGTCTCAGTTCTCATCCCCTGGTACTCGGGTGCAACATTCCAGATGCTTTACTAACACTCTCCCGACTAGCAGAGTCAGTGCCTTTAACCTCCTGTTTGGCCCAGTTTGCAAATTCCGCGGAAGATGAACAGGAATAGGGAGAACCAATGAGAGACTAGCTGGAGGTGTCTGGACGGGAAAATTTAACTCTCATTTCCCACCAGGAAGAGGAATTAACCAAAGGCTCAGCGTGCCATGCCGGAACCAGATTAGGGCCTGAAGCAATCCTGCGGTGTTGCGGCCAGCTCACAAGAAAGCGAGTTGAAGAAAGGAGCTCAGGGGCACTGTAATTCACAAACCTGCAGAGTTATAAATGACAGCTATCATCCAAAAATATACTGAAGTAAGGCTGCCAAGAGGACTTGAAAGCCAGGCAGAATTGCAGGAAACCGATTTCAGGAGGTAGACTGGAATTGCATTTAAAGCATAGGAAAAGAGGCAGAAGGTCGACAATGATGCACTTGGCCAAAAAGGGCGTATGCGTTTTTTCCTGAATATATTCAGGAAAAAACGCATACGCCCTTTTTGGCCAACCAAGCAAGCTTGCAAAGGAAATCTGCACTACAATGAAGTCTCACTTCCCCCCCGTCAAAAGGGCCATCTGAAAAAAGTGTAAAATCCAGAAAGGCAGGACAGGCCATGGAGAACTGGGAGCCTTGTTATGCTGATGGGCGGGATGTAAATTGCCAACAGCCACTCAGGAGAAGTGTATGGTGTTTCCTGAAACATCTAAAAAACAAAGCAACAGAGCCTAGGGCACTTCCACTTATGGTCCTATAGCTTAGGGAAATTAAAATCAAAAAGACACAGCCAGGGCAAAGTTTGGGACAGCTCTGTTTACAAGAACCTTGTTTACGGTACAAGTTCATTATCACAGAAAGTGAAAAATGGATAAAGAAGTTGTGGTACTTACGTACAATGCAATATCACTCAGCAATGAAATCTATGTCATCAGGCCCGTAGCAGCATAATGAGTGGATTCAGGTATGATGATTCTAACTGAAAAAATTCACACAGAAAAAGAAACATCATAAGATATCACTGATACACGGAATGTAAACTTGGCTACACAGGAACTGAATTTCAAAACAGAACATGGTCCCAAATTTAGAAAATCAACTTATGCTTGCTTAAGGGGAAAGGTGAGTTGGGGTGCTGCGTAAAAGCAGAGGTTGAAATGAGCACAGATAAAGTTCCTTAAGCCAAATATGTAGTAGACAAGAGCTACTCCTTGCTCAACAAAATGGACTCAACACCACATTTTAAACGCCTAAGAATGTACCTGACTAGTAAGTATCTTAAAACCTATGGATTGCTATGTCTCCAAAACAGAATCAAGCGTGTGTACAGGGGCATAAACGCAGCAGTGATAGGATTGGAGAGGTTCGGTGAGCAAATGAAGACCCTTTGAAGTCATATTGCATGGTACCCATTCCATGGGTCTCAACTCTCAAGGTTTAAGGGATTCTTCCTTCAGCTAAAACATGCATGTGGAGCCTAGAGTATGATCAACTGTGTGATCGGGAGATGTGTACCAATATGTCTCAGATTTCGTCCCCTGGTACTCGGGTGCAACATTCCAGAGGCTTTAATAACACTCTGCTGACTTGGAGAGTCAGTGCTTTTAACCTCCTGTTTGGCCCAGTTTGCAATTTCTGCGGAAGATGAACAGGAATAGGGAGAACCAATGACAGTCTAGCTGGAGGTGTCTGGACGGGCAAATTTAACTCTCATTTCCCACCAGGAAGAGGAATTAACCAAAGGCTCAGCGTGCCGTGCCGCAACCAGATTAGGGCATGAAGCAATCCTGTGGTGTTGCGGTCAGCTCACAAGAAAACCAGTTGAAGAAAGGAGCTCAGGGGCACTGTAATTCACAAACCTGCAGAGTTATAAATGACAGCTATCATCCAAAAATATACTGAAGTAAGGCTGCCAAGAGGACTTGAAAGCGGGGCAGAATTGCAGGAAACCGATTTCAGGAGGTAGACTGGAATTGCATTTAAAGCATAGGAAAAGAGGCAGAATGTCGACAATGATGCACTTGGCCAAAAAGGGCGTATGCGTTTTTTCCTGAATATATTCATGAAAAAAACGCATACGCACTTTTTGGCCAACCAAGCAAGATTGCAAAGGAAATCTGCACTACAATGAAGTCTCACTTCCCCCTGGTCAAAAGGGCCATCTGAAAAAAGTGTAAAATCCAGAAAGGCAGGACAGGCCATGGAGAACTGGGAGCCTTGTTATGCTGATGGGCGGGATGTAAATTGCCAACAGCCACTCGGGAGAAGTGTATGGTGTTTCCTGAAACATGTAAAAAACAAAGCAACAGAGCCTAGGGCACTTCCACTTATGGTCCTATAGCTTAGGGAAATTAAAATCAAAAAGACACAGCCACCCCAAAGTTTGGGTTGGCTCTGTTTACAAGAACCTCGTTTACGGTACAAGTTCAATATCGCAGAAAGCGAAAAATGGATAAAGAGGTTGTGGTACTTACGTACAATGCAATATCACTCAGCAATGAAATCTATGTCATCAGGCCCATAGCAGCATAATGAGTGGATTCAGGTATGATGATTCTAACTGAAATAAGTCACACAGAAAAAGAAACATCATAAGATATCACTAATACACGGAATGTAAACTTGGCTACACAGGAACTGGATTACAAAACACAACAGGGTCTCAAATGTAGAAAACCAACTTATGCTTGCTTAAGGGGAAAGGTGAGTTGGGGTGCTGCATAAAACCAGAGATTGAAATGAGCACAGATAAAGTTCCTTAAGCCAAATATGTAATACACAAGAGCTACCCCTTGCTCAACGAAATGGACTCAACACCCCATATTAAACGCCTAAGAATGTACCTGACTAGTAAGTATCTTAAAATCTATGGATCGCTATGTCTCCGAAAGAGAATCAAGCGTGTGTACAGGGGTATAAACGCAGCAGTGATAGGATTGGAGAGGTTCGGTGAGCAAATGAAGACCCTTTGAAGTCATATTGCATGGTACCCATTCCACGGGTCTCAACTCTCCAGGTTTAAGGGATTCTTCCTTCAGCTAAATCATGCATGTGGAACCCAGAGTATGATCAACCGTGTGATCGGGAGATGTGTTCCAATATGTCTCAGTTCTCGTCCCCTGGTACTCGGGTGCAACATTCCAGACGCTTTACTAACACTCTCCTGACTTGGAGAGTCAGTGCCTTTAACCTCCTGTTTGGCCCAGTTTGCAATTTCTGCGGAAGATGAACAGGAATAGGGAGAACCAATGAGAGACTAGCTGGAGGTGTCTGGACGGACAAATTTAACTCTCATTTCCCACCAGGGAGAGGAATTAACCCAAGGCTCAGCGTGCCATGCCGGAACGAGTTTAGGGCCTGAAGCAATCCTGCGGTGTTGCGGTCAGCTCACAAGAAAGCGAGTTGAAGAAAGGAGCTCGGGGGCACTGTAATTCACAAACCTGCAGAGTTATAAATGACAGCTATCGTCCAAAAATATACTGAAGTAAGGCTGCCAAGAGGACTTGAAAGCGGGGCAGAATTGCAGGAAACCGATTTCAGGAGGTAGACTGGAATTGCATTTAAAGCATAGGAAAAGAGGCAGAACGTCGACAATGATGCACTTGGCCAAAAAGGGCGTATGCGTTGTTTCCTGAATATATTCAGGAAAAAACGCATACGCCCTTTTTGGCCAACCAAGCAAGCTTGCAAAGGAAATCTGCACTACAATGAAGTCTCACTTCCCCCCCATCAAAAGGGCCATCTGAAAAAAGTGTAAAATCCAGAAAGGCAGGACAGGCCATGGAGAACTGGGAGCCTTGTTATGCTGATGGGCGGGATGTAAATTGCCAACAGCCACTTGGGAGAAGTGTATGCTGTTTCCTGAAACATCTAAAAAACAAACCAACAGAGCCTAGGGCACTTCCACTTATGGTTCTATAGCTTAGGGAAATTAAAATCAAAAAGACACAGCCACCCCTAAGTTTGGGACGGCTCTGTTTACAAGAAACTCGTTTACGGGACAAGTTCAATATCGCAGAAAGTGAAAAATGGATAAAGAAGGTGTGGTACTTACGTACAATGCAATATCACTCAGCAATGAAATCTATGTCATCAGGCCCGTAGCAGCATAATGAGTGGATTCAGGTATGATGATTCTAACTGAAATAAGTCACACAGAAAAAGAAACATCATAAGATATCACTAATACATGGAATGTAAACTTGGCTACACAGGAACTGGATTACAAAACACAACAGGTTCTCCAATGTAGAAAACCAAGTTATGCTTGTTTAAGGGGAAAGGTGAGTTGGGGTGCTGCATAAAACCAGAGATTGAAATGACCACAGATAAAGTTCCTTAAGCCAAATATGTAATACACAAGAGCTACTCCTTGCTCAACGAAATGGACTCAACACCCCATATTAAACGCCTAAGAATGTATCTGACTAGTAAGTATCTTAAAACCTATGGATCGCTATGTCTCCGAAAGAGAATCAAGTGTGTGTACAGGGGCATAAACGCAGCAGTGATAGGATTGGAGAGGTTCGGTGAGCAAATGAAGACCCTTTGAAGTCATATTGCATGGTACCCATTCCACGGGTCTCAACTCTCCAGGTTTAAGGGATTCTTCCTTCAGCTAAATCATGCATGTGGAACCCAGAGTATGATCAACTGTGTGATCGGGAGACGTGTTCAAATATGTCTCAGTTCTCCTCCCCTGGTACTCGTGTGCAACATTCCAGACGCTTTACTAACACTCTCCCGACTTGGAGAGTCAGTGCCTTTAACCTCCTGTTTGGCCCAGTTTGCAATTTCTGCGGAAGATGAACAGGAATAGGGAGAACCAATGAGAAACTAGATGGAGGTGTCTGGACGGGCAAATTTAACTCTCATTTCCCACCAGGGAGAGGAATTAACCAAAATCTCCGTGTGCCGTGTCGGAACCAGATTAGGGCCTGAAGCAATGCTGCGGTGTTGCGGCTAGCTCACAAGAAAGCGAGATGAAGAAAGGAGCTCAGGGGCACTGTAATTCACAAACCTGCAGAGTTATAAATGACAGCTATCATCCAAAAATATACTGAAGTAAGCATGCCAAGAGGACTTGAAAGCGGGGCAGAATTGCAGGAAACCGATTTCAGGAGGTAGACTGGAATTGCTTTTAAAGCATAGGAAAAGAGGCAGAACGTCGACAATGATGCACTTGGCCAAAAAGGGCGTATGCGTTTTTTCCTGAATATATTCAGGAAAAAACGCATACGCCCTTTTTGGCCAACCAAGCAAGCTTGCAAAGGAAATCTGCACTACAATGAAGTCTCATTTCCCCCCGGTCAAAAGGGCCATCTGAAAAAAGTGTAAAATCCAGAAAGGCAGGACAGGCCATGGAGAACTGGGAGACTTGTTATGCTGATGGGCGGGATGTAAATTGCCAACAGCCACTGGGGAGAAGTGTATGGTGCTTCCTGAAACATCTAAAAAACAAAGCAACAGAGCCTAGAGCACTTCCACTTATGGTCCTATAGCTTAGGGAAATTAAAATAAAAAAGACACAGCCACCCCAATATTTGGGACGGCTCTGTTTACAAGAACCTCATTTTCGGTACAAGTTCAATATCGCAGAAAGTGAAAAATTGATAAAGAATTTGTGGTATTTACGTACAATGCAATATCACTCAGCAATGAAATCTATGTCATCAGGCCTGTAGCAGCATAATGAGTGAATTCAGGTATGATGATTCTAACTGAAATAAGTCACACAGAAAAAGAAACATCATAAGATATCACTAATACACGGAATGTAAACTTGGCTACACAGGAACTGGATTACAAAACAGAACAGGGTCTCAAATTTAGAAAGCCAACTTATGATTGCTTAAGGGGAAAGGTGAGTTGGGGTGCTGCATAAAATCAGAGATTGAAATGAGCACAGATAAAGTTCCTTAAGCCAAATATGTAATACAAAAGAGCTACTCCTTGCTCAACGAAATGGACTCAACACCCCATATTAAACGCCTAAGAATGTAGCTGACTAGTATGTATCTTAAAACCTATGGATTGCTACGTCTCCAAAAGAGAATCAAGCGTGTGTACAGGGGCATAAATGCAGCAGTGATAGGATTGGAGAGGATCGGTGAGCAAATGAAGACCCTTTGAAGTCATATTGCATGGTACCCATTCCATGGGTCTCAACTCTCCAGGTTTAAGTGATTCTTCCTTCAGCTAAAGCATGCATGTGGAACCCAGAGTATGATCAACCATGTGATCAGGAGACGTGTTGCAATATGTCTCAGTTCTCGTCCCCTGGTACTCGGGTGCAACATTCCAGACGCTTTATTAACACTCTCCCGACTTGGAGAGTCAGTGCCTTTAACCTCCTGTTTGGCCCAGTTTGCAATTTCTGCGGAAGATAAACAGGAATAGGGAGAACCGATGAGAGACTAGCTGGAGGTGTCTGGACGGGAAAATTTAACTCTCATTTCCCACCAGTTAGAGGAATTAACCAAAGGCTCAGCGGTTCGTGCCGGAACCAGATTAGGGCCTGAAGCAATCCTGCGGTGTTGCGGCCAGCTCACAAGAAAGCGAGTTGAAGAAAGGAGCTCAGGGGCACTGTAATTCACAAACCTGCAGAGTTATAAATGACAGCTATCATCCAAAAATATACTGAAGTAAGGCTGCGAAGAGGACTTGAAAGCGGGGCAGAATTGCAGGAAACTGATTTCAGGAGGTAGACTGGAATTCCATTTAAAGCATAGGAAAGGAGGCAGAACGTCCACAATGATGCACTTGGCCAAAAAGGGCGTATGTGTTTCTTCCTGAATGTATTCAGGAAAAAACGCATACGCACTTTTTGGCCAACCAAGCAAGCTTGCAAAGGAAATCTGCACTGCAATGAAGTCTCACTTCCCCCCGGTCAAAAGGGCCATCTGAAAAAAGTGTAAAATCCAGAAAGGCAGGACAGGCCATGGAGAACTGGGAGCCTTGTTATGCTGATGGGCGGGATGTAAATTGCCAACAGCCACTCAGGAGAAGTGTATGGTGCATCCTGAAACATCTAAAAAACAGAGGAACAGAGCCTAGGGCACTTCCACTTATGGTCCTATAGCTTAGTGAAATTAAAATCAAAAAGGCCCAGCCACGCCAAAGTTTGGGACGGCTCTGTTTACAAGAACCTCGTTTACGGTACAAGTTCAATATCGCAGAAAGCAAAAAATTGATAAAGAAGTTTTGGTACTTACGTACAATGCAATATCACTCAGCAATGAAATCTACGTCATCAGGACCGTAGCAGCATAATGAGTGGATTCAGGTATGATGATTCTAACTGAGATATGTCACACAGAAAAAGAAACATCATAAGATATCACTAATACACGGAATGTAAACTTGCTACACAGGAACTGAATTACAAAACAAAACAGGGTCTCAAATTTAGAAAACCAACTTATGCTTCCTTAAGGGGAAAGGTGAGTTGGGGTGCTGCATAAAACCAGAGATTGAAATGAGCACAGATAAAGTTCCTTAAGGCACTTATGTATTAGACAAGAGCTACTCCTTGCTCAACGAAATGGACTCAACACGCCATATTAAACGCCTAAGAATGTAGCTGACTAGTAAGTATCTTAAAACCTATGGATTGCTATGTCTCTGAAAGAGAATCAAGCGTGTGTACAGGGTCATAAACGCAGCAGTGATAGGATTGGAGAGGTTCGGTGAGCAAATGAAGACCCTTTGAAGTCATATTGCATGGTACCCATTCCACGGGTCTCAACTCTCCAGGTTTAAGGGATTCTTCCTTCAGCTAAATCATGCATGTGGAACCCAGAGTATGATCAACTGTGTGATCGGGAGACGTGTTCAAATATGTCTCAGTTCTCCTCCCCTGGTACTCGTGTGCAACATTCCAGACGCTTTACTAACACTCTCCCGACTTGGAGAGTCAGTGCCTTTAACCTCCTGTTTGGCCCAGTTTGCAATTTCTGCGGAAGATGAACAGGAATAGGGAGAACCAATGAGAGACTAGATGGAGGTGTCTGGACGGGCAAATTTAACTCTCATTTCCCACCAGGGAGAGGAATTAACCAAAATCTCCGTGTGCCGTGTCGGAACCAGATTAGGGTCTGAAGCAATCCTGCGGTGTTGCGGCCAGCTCACAAGAAAGCGAGTTGAAGAAAGGAGCTCAGGGGCACTGTAATTCACAAACCTGCAGAATTATAAATGACAGCTATCATCCAAAAATATACTGAAGTAAGGCTGCCAAGAGGACTTGAAAGCCGGGCAGAATTGCAGGAAACCGATTTCAGGAGGTAGACTGGAATTGCATTTAAAGCATAGGAAAAGAGGCAGAAGGTCGAAAATGATGCACTTGGCCAAAAAGGGCGTATGCGTTTTTTCCTGAATATATTCAGGAAAAAACGCATACGCTCTTTTTGGCCAACCAAGCAAGCTTGCAAAGGAAATCTGCACTACAATGAAGTCTCACTTCCCCCCGGTAAAAAGGGCCATCTGAAAAAAGTGTAAAATCCAGAAAGGCAGGACAGGCCATGGAGAACTGGGAGCCTTGTTATGCTGATGGGCGGGATGTAACTTGCCAACAGCCACTCGGGAGAAGTGTATGGTGTTTCCTGAAACATCTAAAAAACAAAGCAACAGAGCCTAGGGCACTTCCACTTATTGTCCTATAGCTTAGGGAAATTAAAATCAAAAAGACACAGCCACCCCAAAGTTTGGGATGGCTCTGTTTACAAGAACCTTGTTTACGGTACAAGTTCAGTATCGCAGAAAGTGAAAAATGGATAAAGAAGTTGTGGTACTTACGTACAATGCAATATCACTCAGCAATGAAATCTATGTCATCAGGCCCGTAGCAGCATAATGAGTGGATTCAGGTATGATGATTCTAACTGAAAAAATTCACACAGAAAAAGAAACATCATAAGATATCACTAATACACGGAATGTAAACTTGGCTACACAGGAACTGAATTTCAAAACAGAACATGGTCCCAAATTTAGAAAATCAACTTATGCTTGCTTAAGGGGAAAGGTGAGTTGGGGTGCTGCATAAAAGCAGAGGTTGAAATGAGCACAGATAAAGTTCCTTAAGCCAAATATGTAGTAGACAAGAGCTACTCCTTGCTCAACAAAATGGACTCAACACCACATTTTAAACGCCTAAGAATGTACCTGACTAGTAAGTATCTTAAAACCTATGGATTGCTATGTCTCCAAAACAGAATCAAGCGTGTGTACAGGGGCATAAACGCAGCAGTGATAGGATTGGAGAGGTTCGGTGAGCAAATGAAGACCCTTTGAAGTCATATTGCATGGTACCCATTCCATGGGTCTCAACTCTCAAGGTTTAAGGGATTCTTCCTTCAGCTAAAACATGCATGTGGAGCCTAGATTATGATCAACTGTGTGATCGGGAGATGTGTACCAATATGTCTCAGATTTCGTCCCCTGGTACTCGGGTGCAACATTCCAGAGGCTTTAATAACACTCTGCCGACTTGGAGAGTCAGTGCTTTTAAACTCCTGTTTGGCCCAGTTTGCAATTTCTGCGGAAGATGAACAGGAATAGGGAGAACCAATGACAGTCTAGCTGGAGGTGTCTGGACGGGCAAATTTAACTCTCATTTCCCACCAGGAAGAGGAATTAACCAAAGGCTCAGCGTGCCGTGCCGCAACCAGATTAGGGCATGAAGCAATCCTGTGGTGTTGCGGTCAGCTCACAAGAAAACCAGTTGAAGAAAGGAGCTCAGGGGCACTGTAATTCACAAACCTGCAGAGTTATAAATGACAGCTATCATCCAAAAATATACTGAAGTAAGGCTGCCAAGAGGACTTGAAAGCGGGGCAGAATTGCAGGAAACCGATTTCAGGAGGTAGACTGGAATTGCATTTAAAGCATAGGAAAAGAGGCAGAATGTCGACAATGATGCACTTGGCCAAAAAGGGCGTATGCGTTTTTTCCTGAATATATTCATGAAAAAAACGCATAGGCACTTTTTGGCCAACCAAGCAAGATTGCAAAGGAAATCTGCACTACAATGAAGTCTCACTTCCCCCTGGTCAAAAGGGCCATCTGAAAAAAGTGTAAAATACAGAAAGGCAGGACAGGCCATGGAGAACTGGGAGCCTTGTTATGCTGATGGGCGGGATGTAAATTGCCAACAGCCACTCGGGAGAAGTGTATGGTGTTTCCTGAAACATGTAAAAAACAAAGCAACAGAGCCTAGGGCACTTCCACTTATGGTCCTATAGCTTAGGGAAATTAAAATCAAAAAGACACAGCCACCCCAAAGTTTGGGTTGGCTCTGTTTACAAGAACCTCGTTTACGGTACAAGTTCAATATCGCAGAAAGCGAAAAATGGATAAAGAGGTTGTGGTACTTACGTACAATGCAATATCACTCAGCAATGAAATCTATGTCATCAGGCCCATAGCAGCATAATGAGTGGATTCAGGTATGATGATTCTAACTGAAATAAGTCACACAGAAAAAGAAACATCATAAGATATCACTAATACACGGAATGTAAACTTGGCTACACAGGAACTGGATTACAAAACACAACAGGGTCTCAAATGTAGAAAACCAACTTATGCTTGCTTAAGGGGAAAGGTGAGTTGGGGTGCTGCATAAAACCAGAGATTGAAATGAGCACAGATAAAGTTCCTTAAGCCAAATATGTAATACACAAGAGCTACCCCTTGCTCAACGAAATGGACTCAACACCCCATATTAAACGCCTAAGAATGTACCTGACTAGTAAGTATCTTAAAACCTATGGATCGCTATGTCTCTGAAAGAGAATCAAGCGTGTGTACAGGGGTATAAACGCAGCAGTGATAGGATTGGAGAGGTTCGGTGAGCAAATGAAGACCCTTTGAAGTCATATTGCATGGTACCCATTCCACGGGTCTCAACTCTCCAGGTTTAAGGGATTCTTCCTTCAGCTAAATCATGCATGTGGAACCCAGAGTATGATCAACCGTGTGATCGGGAGATGTGTTCCAATATGTCTCAGTTCTCGTCCCCTGGTACTCGGGTGCAACATTCCAGACGCTTTACTAACACTCTCCCGACTTGGAGAGTCAGTGCCTTTAACCTCCTGTTTGGCCCAGTTTGCAATTTCTGCGGAAGATGAACAGGAATAGGGAGAACCAATGAGAGACTAGCTGGAGGTGTCTGGACGGGCAAATTTAACTCTCATTTCCCACCAGGGAGAGGAATTAACCCAAGGTTCAGCGTGCCATGCCGGAACGAGTTTAGGGCCTGAAGCAATCCTGCGGTGTTGCGGTCAGCTCACAAGAAAGCGAGTTGAAGAAAGGAGCTCGGGGGCACTGTAATTCACAAACCTGCAGAGTTATAAATGACAGCTATCGTCCAAAAATATACTGAAGTAAGGCTGGCAAGAGGACTTGCAAGCGGGACAGAATTGCAGGAAACCGATTTCAGGAGGTAGACTGGAATTGCATTTAAAGCATAGGAAAAGAGGCAGAACGTCGACAATGATGCACTTGGCCAAAAAGGGCGTATGCGTTTTTTCCTGAATATATTCAGGAAAAAACGCATACGCCCTTTTTGGCCAACCAAGCAAGCTTGCAAAGGAAATCTGCACTACAATGAAGTCTCACTTCCCCCCCATCAAAAGGGCCATCTGAAAAAAGTGTAAAATCCAGAAAGGCAGGACAGGCCATGGAGAACTGGGAGCCTTGTTATGCTGATGGGCGGGATGTAAATTGCCAACAGCCACTTGGGAGAAGTGTATGTTGTTTCCTGAAACATCTAAAAAACAAACCAACAGAGCCTAGGGCACTTCCACTTATGGTTCTATAGCTTAGGGAAATTAAAATCAAAAAGACACAGCCACCCCTAAGTTTGGGACGGCTCTGTTTACAAGAAACTCGTTTACGGGACAAGTTCAATATCGCAGAAAGTGAAAAATGGATAAAGAAGGTGTGGTACTTACGTACAATGCAATATCACTCAGCAATGAAATCTATGTCATCAGGCCCGTAGCAGCATAATGAGTGGATTCAGGTATGATGATTCTAACTGAAATAAGTCACACAGAAAAAGAAACATCATAAGATATCACTAATACATGGAATGTAAACTTGGCTACACAGGAACTGGATTACAAAACACAACAGGTTCTCCAATGTAGAAAACCAAGTTATGCTTGTTTAAGGGGAAAGGTGAGTTGGGGTGCTGCATAAAACCAGAGATTGAAATGACCACAGATAAAGTTCCTTAAGCCAAATATGTAATACACAAGAGCTACTCCTTGCTCAACGAAATGGACTCAACACCCCATATTAAACGCCTAAGAATGTATCTGACTAGTAAGTATCTTAAAACCTATGGATCGCTATGTCTCCGAAAGAGAATCAAGTGTGTGTACAGGGGCATAAACGCAGCAGTGATAGGATTGGAGAGGTTCGGTGAGCAAATGAAGACCCTTTGAAGTCATATTGCATGGTACCCATTCCACGGGTCTCAACTCTCCAGGTTTAAGGGATTCTTCCTTCAGCTAAATCATGCATGTGGAACCCAGAGTATGATCAACTGTGTGATCGGGAGACGTGTTCAAATATGTCTCAGTTCTCCTCCCCTGGTACTCGTGTGCAACATTCCAGACGCTTTACTAACACTCTCCCGACTTGGAGAGTCAGTGCCTTTAACCTCCTGTTTGGCCCAGTTTGCAATTTCTGCGGAAGATGAACAGGAATAGGGAGAACCAATGAGAGACTAGATGGAGGTGTCTGGACGGGCAAATTTAACTCTCATTTCCCACCAGGGAGAGGAATTAACCAAAATCTCCGTGTGCCGTGTCGGAACCAGATTAGGGCCTGAAGCAATCCTGCGGTGTTGCGGCTAGCTCACAAGAAAGCGAGTTGAAGAAAGGAGCTCAGGGGCACTGTAATTCACAAACCTGCAGAGTTATAAATGACAGCTATCATCCAAAAATATACTGAAGTAAGCATGCCAAGAGGACTTGAAAGCGGGGCAGAATTGCAGGAAACCGATTTCAGGAGGTAGACTGGAATTGCATTTAAAGCATAGGAAAAGAGGCAGAACGTCGACAATGATGCACTTGGCCAAAAAGGGCGTATGCGTTTTTTCCTGAATATATTCAGGAAAAAACGCATACGCCCTTTTTGGCCAACCAAGCAAGCTTGCAAAGGAAATCTGCACTACAATGAAGTCTCACTTCCCCCCCATCAAAAGGGCCATCTGAAAAAAGTGTAAAATCCAGAAAGGCAGGACAGGCCATGGAGAACTGGGAGACTTGTTATGCTGATGGGCGGGATGTAAATTGCCAACAGCCACTGGGGAGAAGTGTATGGTGCTTCCTGAAACATCTAAAAAACAAAGCAACAGAGCCTAGGGCACTTCCACTTATGGTCCTATAGCTTAGGGAAATTAAAATCAAAAAGACACAGCCACCCCAATATTTGGGACGGCTCTGTTTACAAGAACCTCATTTACGGTACAAGTTCAATATCGCAGAAAGTGAAAAATTGATAAAGAATTTGTGGTATTTACGTACAATGCAATATCACTCAGCAATGAAATCTATGTCATGAGGCCCGTAGCAGCATATTGAGTGGGTTCAGGTATGATGATTCTAACTGAAATAAGTCACACAGAAAAAGAAACATCATAAGATATCACTAATACACGGAATGTAAACTTGGCTACACAGGAACTGGATTACAAAACAGAACAGGGTCTCAAATTTAGAAAGCCAACTTATGCTTGCTTAAGGGGAAAGGTGAGTTGGGGTGCTGCATAAAACCAGAGATTGAAATGAGCACAGATAAAGTTCCTTAAGCCAAATATGTAATACAAAAGAGCTACTCCTTGCTCAACGAAATGGACTCAACACCCCATATTAAACGCCTAAGAATGTAGCTGACTAGTATGTATCTTAAAACCTATGGATTGCTACATCTCCAAAAGAGAATCAAGCGTGTGTACAGGGGCATAAATGCAGCAGTGATAGGATTGGAGAGGATCGGTGAGCAAATGAAGACCCTTTGAAGTCATATTGCATGGTACCCATTCCATGGGTCTCAACTCTCCAGGTTTAAGGGATTCTTCCTTCAGCTAAAGCATGCATGTGGAACCCAGAGTATGATCAACCATGTGATCAGGAGACGTGTTGCAATATGTCTCAGTTCTCATCCCCTGGTACTCGGGTGCAACATTCCAGACGCTTTATTAACACTCTCCCGACTTGGAGAGTCAGTGCCTTTAACCTCCTGTTTGGCCCAGTTTGCAATTTCTGTGGAAGATAAACAGGAATAGGGAGAACCGATGAGAGACTAGCTGGAGGTGTCTGGACGGGAAAATTTAACTCTCATTTCCCACCAGTTAGAGGAATTAACCAAAGGCTCAGCGGGCCGTGCCGGAACCAGATTAGGGCCTGAAGCAATCCTGCGGTGTTGCGGCCAGCTCACAAGAAAGCGAGTTGAAGAAAGGAGCTCAGGGGCACTGTAATTCACAAACCTGCAGAGTTATAAATGACAGCTATCATCCAAAAATATACTGAAGTAAGGCTGCGAAGAGGACTTGAAAGCGGGGCAGAATTGCAGGAAACTGATTTCAGGAGGTAGACTGGAATTGCATTTAAAGCATAGGAAAAGAGGCAGAACGTCCACAATGATGCACTTGGCCAAAAAGGGCGTATGTGTTTCTTCCTGAATATATTCAGGAAAAAACGCATACGCACTTTTTGGCCAACCAAGCAAGCTTGCAAAGGAAATCTGCACTGCAATGAAGTCTCACTTCCCCCCGGTCAAAAGGGCCATCTGAAAAAAGTGTAAAATCCAGAAAGGCAGGACAGGCCATGGAGAACTGGGAGCCTTGTTATGCTGATGGGCGGGATGTAAATTGCCAACAGCCACTCAGGAGAAGTGTATGGTGCATCCTGAAACATCTAAAAAACAGAGGAACAGAGCCTAGGGCACTTCCACTTATGGTCCTATAGCTTAGTGAAATTAAAATCAAAAAGGCCCAGCCACGCCAAAGTTTGGGACGGCTCTGTTTACAAGAACCTCGTTTACGGTACAAGTTCAATATCGCAGAAAGCAAAAAATTGATAAAGAAGTTTTGGTACTTACGTACAATGCAATATCACTCAGCAATGAAATCTACGTCATCAGGCCCGTAGCAGCATAATGAGTGGATTCAGGTATGATGATTCTAACTGAGATATGTCACACAGAAAAAGAAACATCATAAGATATCACTAATACACGGAATGTAAACTTGCTACACAGGAACTGAATTACAAAACAGAACAGGGTCTCAAATTTAGAAAACCAACTTATGCTTCCTTAAGGGGAAAGGTGAGTTGGGGTGCTGCATAAAACCAGAGATTGAAATGAGCACAGATAAAGTTCCTTAAGGCACTTATGTATTAGACAAGAGCTACTCCTTGCTCAACGAAATGGACTCAACACGCCATATTAAACGCCTAAGAATGTACCTGACTAGTAAGTATCTTAAAACCTATGGATCGCTATGTCTCTGAAAGAGAATCAAGCGTGTGTACAGGGGTATAAACACAGCAGTGATAGGATTGGAGAGGTTCGGTGAGCAAATGAAGACCCTTTGAAGTCATATTGCATGGTACCCATTCCACGGGTCTCAACTCTCCAGGTTTAAGGGATTCTTCCTTCAGCTAAATCATGCATGTGGAACCCAGAGTATGATCAACCGTGTGATCGGGAGATGTGTTCCAATATGTCTCAGTTCTCGTCCCCTGGTACTCGGGTGCAACATTCCAGACGCTTTACTAACACTCTCCCGACTTGGAGAGTCAGTGCCTTTAACCTCCTGTTTGGCCCAGTTTGCAATTTCTGCGGAAGATGAACAGGAATAGGGAGAACCAATGAGAGACTAGCTGGAGGTGTCTGGACGGGCAAATTTAACTCTCATTTCCCACCAGGGAGAGGAATTAACCCAAGGCTCAGCGTGCCATGCCGGAACGAGTTTAGGGCCTGAAGCAATCCTGCGGTGTTGCGGTCAGCTCACAAGAAAGCGAGTTGAAGAAAGGAGCTCAGGGGCACTGTAATTCACAAACCTGCAGAGTTATAAATGACAGCTATCGTCCAAAAATATACTGAAGTAAGGCTGGCAAGAGGACTTGCAAGCGGGACAGAATTGCAGGAAACCGATTTCAGGAGGTAGACTGGAATTGCATTTAAAGCATAGGAAAAGAGGCAGAACGTCGACAATGATGCACTTGGCCAAAAAGGGCGTATGCGTTTTTTCCTGAATATATTCAGGAAAAAACGCATACGCCCTTTTTGGCCAACCAAGCAAGCTTGCAAAGGAAATCTGCACTACAATGAAGTCTCACTTCCCCCCCATCAAAAGGGCCATCTGAAAAAAGTGTAAAATCCAGAAAGGCAGGACAGGCCATGGAGAACTGGGAGCCTTGTTATGCTGATGGGCGGGATGTAAATTGCCAACAGCCACTTGGGAGAAGTGTATGTTGTTTCCTGAAACATCTAAAAAACAAACCAACAGAGCCTAGGGCACTTCCACTTATGGTTCTATAGCTTAGGGAAATTAAAATCAAAAAGACACAGCCACCCCTAAGTTTGGGACGGCTCTGTTTACAAGAAACTCGTTTACGGGACAAGTTCAATATCGCAGAAAGTGAAAAATGGATAAAGAAGGTGTGGTACTTACGTACAATGCAATATCACTCAGCAATGAAATCTATGTCATCAGGCCCGTAGCAGCATAATGAGTGGATTCAGGTATGATGATTCTAACTGAAATAAGTCACACAGAAAAAGAAACATCATAAGATATCACTAATACATGGAATGTAAACTTGGCTACACAGGAACTGGATTACAAAACACAACAGGTTCTCCAATGTAGAAAACCAAGTTATGCTTGTTTAAGGGGAAAGGTGAGTTGGGGTGCTGCATAAAACCAGAGATTGAAATGACCACAGATAAAGTTCCTTAAGCCAAATATGTAATACACAAGAGCTACTCCTTGCTCAACGAAATGGACTCAACACCCCATATTAAACGCCTAAGAATGTATCTGACTAGTAAGTATCTTAAAACCTATGGATCGCTATGTCTCCGAAAGAGAATCAAGTGTGTGTACAGGGGCATAAACGCAGCAGTGATAGGATTGGAGAGGTTCGGTGAGCAAATGAAGACCCTTTGAAGTCATATTGCATGGTAGCCATTCCACGGGTCTCAACTCTCCAGGTTTAAGGGATTCTTCCTTCAGCTAAATCATGCATGTGGAACCCAGAGTATGATCAACTGTGTGATCGGGAGACGTGTTCAAATATGTCTCAGTTCTCCTCCCCTGGTACTCGTGTGCAACATTCCAGACGCTTTACTAACACTCTACCGACTTGGAGAGTCAGTGCCTTTAACCTCCTGTTTGGCCCAGTTTGCAATTTCTGCGGAAGATGAACAGGAATAGGGAGAACCAATGAGAGACTAGATGGAGGTGTCTGGACGGGCAAATTTAACTCTCATTTCCCACCAGGGAGAGGAATTAACCAAAATCTCCGTGTGCCGTGTCGGAACCAGATTAGGGCCTGAAGCAATCCTGCGGTGTTGCGGCTAGCTCACAAGAAAGCGAGTTGAAGAAAGGAGCTCAGGGGCACTGTAATTCACAAACCTGCAGAGTTATAAATGACAGCTATCATCCAAAAATATACTGAAGTAAGCCTGCCAAGAGGACTTGAAAGCGGGGCAGAATTGCAGGAAACCGATTTCAGGAGGTAGACTGGAATTGCATTTAAAGCATAGGAAAAGAGGCAGAACGTCGACAATGATGCACTTGGCCAAAAAGGGCGTATGCGTTTTTTCCTGAATATATTCAGGAAAAAACGCATACGCCCTTTTTGGCCAACCAAGCAAGCTTGCAAAGGAAATCTGCACTACAATGAAGTCTCACTTCCCCCCGGTCAAAAGGGCCATCTGAAAAAAGTGTAAAATCCAGAAAGGCAGGACAGGCCATGGAGAACTGGGAGACTTGTTATGCTGATGGGCGGGATGTAAATTGCCAACAGCCACTGGGGAGAAGTGTATGGTGCTTCCTGAAACATCTAAAAAGCAAAGCAACAGAGCCTAGGGCACTTCCACTTATGGTCCTATAGCTTAGGGAAATTAAAATCAAAAAGACACAGCCACCCCAATATTTGGGACGGCTCTGTTTACAAGAACCTCATTTACGGTACAAGTTCAATATCGCAGAAAGTGAAAAATTGATAAAGAATTTGTGGTATTTACGTACAATGCAATATCACTCAGCAATGAAATCTATGTCATCAGGCCTGTAGCAGCATAATGAGTGAATTCAGGTATGATGATTCTAACTGAAATAAGTCACACAGAAAAAGAAACATCATAAGATATCACTAATACACGGAATGTAAACTTGGCTACACAGGAACTGGATTACAAAACAGAACAGGGTCTCAAATTTAGAAAGCCAACTTATGCTTGCTTAAGGGGAAAGGTGAGTTGGGGTGCTGCATAAAACCAGAGATTGAAATGAGCACAGATAAAGTTCCTTAAGCCAAATATGTAATACAAAAGAGCTACTCCTTGCTCAACGAAATGGACTCAACACCCCATATTAAACGCCTAAGAATGTAGCTGACTAGTATGTATCTTAAAACCTATGGATTGCTACGTCTCCAAAAGAGAATCAAGCGTGTGTACAGGGGCATAAATGCAGCAGTGATAGGATTGGAGAGGATCGGTGAGCAAATGAAGACCCTTTGAAGTCATATTGCATGGTACCCATTCCATGGGTCTCAACTCTCCAGGTTTAAGGGATTCTTCCTTCAGCTAAAGCATGCATGTGGAACCCAGAGTATGATCAACCATGTGATCAGGAGACGTGTTGCAATATATCTCAGTTCTCGTCCCCTGGTACTCGGGTGCAACATTCCAGACGCTTTATTAACACTCTCCCGACTTGGAGAGTCAGTGCCTTTAACCTCCTGTTTGGCCCAGTTTGCAATTTCTGCGGAAGATAAACAGGAATAGGGAGAACCGATGAGAGACTAGCTGGAGGTGTCTGGACGGGAAAATTTAACTCTCATTTCCCACCAGTTAGAGGAATTAACCAAAGGCTCAGCGGGCCGTGCCGGAACCAGATTAGGGCCTGAAGCAATCCTGCGGTGTTGCGGCCAGCTCACAAGAAAGCGAGTTGAAGAAAGGAGCTCAGGGGCACTGTAATTCACAAACCTGCAGAGTTATAAATGACAGCTATCATCCAAAAATATACTGAAGTAAGGCTGCGAAGAGGACTTGAAAGCGGGGCAGAATTGCAGGAAACTGATTTCAGGAGGTAGACTGGAATTGCATTTAAAGCATAGGAAAAGAGGCAGAACGTCCACAATGATGCACTTGGCCAAAAAGGGCGTATGTGTTTCTTCCTGAATATATTCAGGAAAAAACGCATACGCACTTTTTGGCCAACCAAGCAAGCTTGCAAAGGAAATCTGCACTGCAATGAAGTCTCACTTCCCCCCGGTCAAAAGGGCCATCTGAAAAAAGTGTAAAATCCAGAAAGGCAGGACAGGCCATGGAGAACTGGGAGCCTTGTTATGCTGATGGGCGGGATGTAAATTGCCAACAGCCACTCAGGAGAAGTGTATGGTGCATCCTGAAACATCTAAAAAACAGAGGAACAGAGCCTAGGGCACTTCCACTTATGGTCCTATAGCTTAGTGAAATTAAAATCAAAAAGGCCCAGCCACGCCAAAGTTTGGGACGGCTCTGTTTACAAGAACCTCGTTTACGGTACAAGTTCAATATCGCAGAAAGCAAAAAATTGATAAAGAAGTTTTGGTACTTACGTACAATGCAATATCACTCAGCAATGAAATCTACGTCATCAGGCCCGTAGCAGCATAATGAGTGGATTCAGGTATGATGATTCTAACTGAGATATGTCACACAGAAAAAGAAACATCATAAGATATCACTAATACACGGAATGTAAACTTGCTACACAGGAACTGAATTACAAAACAAAACAGGGTCTCAAATTTAGAAAACCAACTTCTGCTTCCTTAAGGGGAAAGGTGAGTTGGGGTGCTGCATAAAACCAGAGATTGAAATGAGCACAGATAAAGTTCCTTAAGGCACTTATGTATTAGACAAGAGCTACTCCTTGCTCAACGAAATGGACTCAACACGCCATATTAAACGCCTAAGAATGTAGCTGACTAGTAAGTATCTTAAAACCTATGGATTGCTATGTCTCTGAAAGAGAATCAAGCGTGTGTACAGGGCCATAAACGCAGCAGTGATAGGATTGGAGAGGTTCGGTGAGCAAATGAAGACCCTTTGAAGTCATATTGCATGGTACCCATTCCACGGGTCTCAACTCTCCAGGTTTAAGGGATTCTTCCTTCAGCTAAAACATGCATGTGGAACCCAGAGTATGATCAACCGTGTGATCGGGAGACGTTTTCCAATATGTCTCAGTTCTCGTCCCCTGGTACTCGGGTGCAACATTCCAGACGCTTTACTAACTCTCTCCCAACTTGGAGAGTCAGTGCCTTTAACCTCCTGTTTGGCCCAGTTTGCAATTTCTGCGGAAGATGAACAGGAATAGGGAGAACCAATGAGAGACTAGCTGGAGGTGTCTGGACGTGCAAATTTAACTCTCATTTCCCACCAGGAAGAGGAATTAACCAAAGGCTCAGCGTGCCGTGCCGGAAACAGATTAGGGCCTGAAGCAATCCTTTGGTGTTGCGGCCAGCTCACAAGAAAGCGAGTTGAAGAAAGGAGCTCAGGGGCACTGTAATTCACAAACCTGCAGAGTTATAAATGACAGCTATCGTCCAAAAATATACTGAAGTAAGCCTGCCAAGAGGACTTGAAAGCGGGGCAGAATTGCAGGAAACCGATTTCAGGAGGTAGACTGGAATTGCATTTAAAGCATAGGAAAAGAGGCAGAACGTCAACAATGATGCACTTGGCCAAAAAGGGCGTATGCGTTTTTTCCTGAATATATTCAGGAAAAAACGCATACGCCCTTCTTGGCCAACCAAGCAAGCTTGCAAAGGAAATCTGCACTACAATGAAGTCTCACTTCCCCCCGGTCAAAAGGGCCATCTGAAAAAAGTGTAAAATCCAGAAAGGCAGGACAGGCCATGGAGAACTGGGAGACTTGTTATGCTGATGGGCGGGATGTAAATTGCCAACAGCCACTGGGGAAAAGTGTATGGTGCTTCCTGAAACATCTAAAAAACAAAGCAACAGAGCGTAGGGCACTTCCACTTATGGTCCTATAGCTTAGGGAAATTAAAATCAAAAAGACACAGCCACCCCAAAGTTTGGGACGGTTCTGTTTACAAGAACCTCGTTTACGGTACAAGTTCAATATCGCAGAAAGTGTAAAATGGATAAAGAAGTTGTGGTACTTACGTACAATACAATATCACTCAGCAATGAAATCTATGTCATCAGACCCGTAGCAGCATAATGAGTGGATTCAGGTATGATGATTCTAACTGAAATAAGTCACACAGAAAAAGAAACATCATAAGATATCATTAATACATGGAATGTAAAGTTGGCTACACAGAAACTGAATTACAAAACAGAACAGGGTCTCAAATTTAGAAAACCAACTAATGCTTGCTTAAGGGGAAAGGTGAGTTGGGGTGCTGCATAAAACCAGAGATTGAAATGAGCACAGATAAATTTCCTTAAGCCAAATATGGAATAGACAAGAGCTACTCCTTGCTCAACGAAATGGACTCAACACCCCATATTAAACGCCTAAGAATGTGCCTGACTAGTAAGTATCTCAAAACCTATGGATTGCTATGTCTCCGAAAGAGAATCAAGCGTGTGTATAGGGACATAAACGCAGCAGTGATAGGATTGGAGAGGTTCGGTGAGCAAATGAAGACCCTTTGAAGTCATATTGCATGGTACCCATTCCACGGGTCTCAACTCTCCAGGTTTAAGGGATTCTTCCTTCAGCTAAAACATGCATGTGGAACCCAGAGTATGATCAACCGTGTGATCGGGAGACGTGTTCCAATATGTCTCAGTTCTCGTCCCCTGGTACTCGGGTGCAACATTCCAGATGCTTTATTAACACTCTCCCGACTTGGAGAGTCAGTGCCTTTAACCTCCTGTTTGGCCCAGTTTGCAATTTCTGCGGAAGATGAACAGGAATAGGGAGAACCGATGAGAGACTAGCTGGAGGTGTCTGGACGGGCAAATTTAACTCTCATTTCCCACCAGTTAGAGGAATTAACCAAAGGCTCAGCGGGCCGTGCCGGAACCAGATTAGGGCCTGAAGCAATCCTGCGGTGTTGCAGCCACTTCACAAGAAACCGAGTTGAAGAAAGGAGCTCAGGGGCACTGTAAGTCACAAACCTGCATAGTTATAAATGACAGCTATCGTCCAAAAATATACTGAAGTAAGCCTGCCAAGAGGACTTGAAAGCGGGGCAGAATTGCAGGAAACCGATTTCAGGAGGTAGACTGGAATTGCATTTAAAGCATAGGAAAAGAGGCAGAACGTCAACAATGATGCACTTGGCCAAAAAGGGCGTATGCGTTTTTTCCTGAATATATTCAGGAAAAAACGCATACGCCCTTTTTGGCCAACCAAGCAAGCTTGCAAAGGAAATCTGCACTACAATGAAGTCTGACTTCCCCCCGGTCAAAAGGGCCATCTGAAAAAAGTGTAAAATCCAGAAAGGCAGGACAGGTCATGGAGAACTGGGAGCCTTGTTATGCTGATGGGTGGGATGTAAATTGCCAACAGCCACTGGGGAGAAGTGTATGGTGTTTCCTGAAACATCTAAAAAACAAAACAACAGAGCCTAGGGCACTTCCACTTATGGTCCTATAGCTTAGGGAAATTAAAATAAAAAAGGCACAGCCACCCCAAAGTTTGGGACGGCTCTGTTTACAAGAAACTCGTTTATGGGGCAAGTTTAATATCGCAGAAAGTGAAAAATGGATAAAGAAGTTGTGGTACTTATGTACAATGCAATATCACTCAGCAATGAAATCTATGTCATCAGGCCCGTAGCAGCATAATGAGTGGATTCAGGTATGATGATTCTAACTGAAATAAGTCACACAGAAAAAGAAACATCATAAGATATCACTAATACACGGAATGTAAACTTGGCTACACAGGAACTGGATTACAAAACACAACAGGGTCTCAAATATAGAAAACCAACTTATGCTTGCTTAAGGGGAAAGGTGCGTTGGGGTGCTGCATAAAACCAGAGATTGAAATGAGCACAGATAAAGTTCCTTAAGCCAAATATGTAATACACAAGAGCTACTCCTTGCTCAATGAAATGGACTCAACACCCCATATTAAACGCCTAAGAATGTACCTGACCAATAAGTATCTTAAAACCTATGGATTGCTATGTCTCCGAAAGAGAATCAAGCGTGTGTACAGTGGCATAAACGCAGCAGTGATAGGATTGGAGAGGTTTGGTGAGCAAATGAAGACACTTTGAAGTCATATTGCATGGTACCCATTGCACGGGTCTCAACTCTCCAGGTTTAAGGCATTCTTCCTTCAGCTAAAACATGCTTGTGGAACCCAGATTATGATCAACCGTGTGATCGGGAGACGTGTTGAAATATGTCTCAGTTCTTGTCACCTGGTACTCGGGTGCAACATTCCAGATGTTTTATTAACACTCTCCCGACTTGGAGAGTCAGTGCCTTTAACCTCCTGTTTGGCCCAGTTTGCAATTTCTGTGGAAGATGAACAGGAATAGGGAGAATCAATGAGAGACTAGCTGGAGGTGTCTGGACGGGCAAATTTAACTCTCATTTCCCACAAGGAAGAGGAATTAACCAAAGGCTCAGCGTGCCATGCTGGAACCAGATTAGGGCCTGAAGCAATCCTGCGGTGTTGCGGCCAGCTCACAAGAAAGCAAGTTGAAGAATGGAGCTCAGGGGCACTGTAATTCACAAACCTGCAGAGTTATAAATGACAGCTATCGTCTAAAAATATACTGAAGTAAGCCTGCCAAGAGGACTTGAAAGCGTGGCAGAATTGCAGGAAACCGATTTCAGGAGGTAGACTGGAATTGCATTTAAAGCATAGGAAAAGAGGCAGAACGTCAACAATGATGCACTTGGCCAAAAAGGGCGTATGCGTTTTTTCCTGAATATATTCAGGAAAAAATGCATACGCCCTTTTTGGCCAACCAAGCAAGCTTGCAAAGGAAATCTGCACTACAATGAAGTCTCACTTCCCCCCGGTCAAAAGGGTCATCTGAAAAAAGTGTAAAATCCAGAAAGGCAGGGCAGGCCATGGAGAACTGGGAGCCTTGTTATGCTGATGGGCGGGATGTAAATTGCCAACAGCCACTCGGGAGAAGTGAATGGTGTTTCCTGAAACATGTAAAAAACAAAGCAACAGAGCCTAGGGCACTTCCACTTATGGTCCTATAGCTTAGGGAAATTAAAATCAAAAAGACACAGCCACCCCAAAGTTTGGGACGGTTCTGTTTACAAGAACCTCGTTTACGGTACAAGTTCAATATCGCAGAAAGTGAAAAATGGATAAAGAAGTTGTGGTACTTACGTACAATACAATATCACTCCGCAATGAAATCTATGTCATCAGGCCCGTACCAGCATAATGAGTGGATTCAGGTATGATGATTCTAACTGAAATAAGTCACACAGAAAAAGAAACATCATAAGATATCACTAATACACGGAATGTAAACTTGGCTACACAGAACTGAATTAGAAAACTGAACAGGGTCTCAAATTTAGAAAACCAACTTATGCTTGCTTAAGGGGAAAGGTGAGTTGGGGTTCTGCATAAAACCAGACATTGAAATGAGCACAGATAAAGTTCCTTAAGCCAAATATGTAATAGACAAGAGCTACTCCTTGCTCAACGAAATGGACTCAACACCCCATATTAAACGCCTAAGAATGTGCCTGACTAGTAAGTATCTTAAAACGTATGGATTGCTATGTCTCCGAAAGAGAATCAAGCGTGTGTACAGGGGCATAAACGCAGCAGTGATAGGATTGGAGAGGTTCGGTGAGCAAATGAAGACCCTTTGAAGTCATATTGCATGGTACCCATTCCATGGGTCTCAACTCTCCAGCTTTAAGGGATTCTTCCTTCAGCTAAAGCATGCATGTGGAACCCAGAGTATGATCAACCGTGTGATCGGGAGACGTGTTCCAATATGTCTCACTTCTCGTCCCCTGGTACTCGTGTGCAACATTCCAGACGCTTTACTAACGCTCTGCCGACTTGGAGAGTCAGTGCCTTTAACCTCCTGTTTGGCCCAGTTTGCAATTTCTGCGGAAGATGAACAGGAATAGGGAGAACCAATGAGAGACTAGCTAGAGGTGTCTGGACGGGCAAATTTAACTCTTATTTCACACCAGGAAGAGGAGTAACCAAAGGCTCAGCATGCCGTGCCAGACCCAGATTAGGGCCTGAAACAATCCTGCAGTGTTGCGGGCAGCTCACAAGGAAGCGAGTTGAAGAAAGGAGCTCAAGAACACTGTAATTCACAAACCTGCAGAGTTATAAATGACAGCTATCATCCAAAAATATACTGAAGTAAGGCTGCCAAGCGGACTTGAAAGCGGGGCAGAATTGCAGGAAACCGATTTCAGGAGGCAGACTGGAATTGCATTTAAAGCATAGGAAAAGAGGCAGAACGTCGACAATGATGCACTTGGCCATAAAGGGCGTATGCGTTTTTTCCTGAATATATTCACGGAAAAACGCATACGCACTTTTTGGCCAACCAAGCAAGCTTGCAAAGGAAATCTGCACTACAATGAAGTCTCACTTCCCCCCGGTCAAAAGGGCCATCTGAAAAAAGTGTAAAATCCAGAAAGGCAGGACAGGCCATGGAGAACTGGGAGCCTTGTTATGCTGATGGGTGGGATGTAAATTGCCAACAGCCACTCGGGAGAAGTGTATGGTGTTTCCTGAAACATATAAAAAACAAAGCAACAGAGCCTAGGGCACTTCCACTTATGGTCCTATAGCTTAGGGAAATTAAAATCAAAAAGACACAGCCACCCCAAAGTTTGGGACAGCTCTGTTTACAGGAACGTCTTCTGCAGCACAAGTTAAATATGCCAGAGAACAAATAATGGATAAAGAAGTTGCGGTACTTACGTACAACAGAATACCTCTCAGCAATGAAAACTATTTCACCAGGCCCGTACCAGCATAATGAGTGGATTGAGGCACGGTGATTCTAAGTGAAAAAAGTCACACAGAAAAAGAAACATCATAAGGTACCACTAATACATGGAATGAGAACTTGGCTACACATGAACTGATTTACAAAACAGAACACGGTCTCAAATTTAGAAAACCAACTTATGCTTGCTTAAGTGGGAAGGTGAGTTGGGGTGCTGCATAAAACCAGAGTTTGAAATTAGTACAGATACCGTTCCATAAGCCAAATATTTAATAGACAGGACCTACCCCTTGCTCAAGGAAATGGACTCAGCAATGAGGTATCACCTCACACCTGGTAGAATGGGCATCATCAGAAAATCTACAAACAAAAAATGCTGGAAAGGGTGTGGAGAAAAGGAACCCTCTTCCACTATTGTTGGGAATATAAACTGATACAGTCACTATGGAGAACAATATGGAGTTTCTTAAGAAACTAACAGTAGAATTACCATATGATACAGCAATCCCAGTTCTGGACATATACCCAGACAAAACCATAAATCAAAAAGAGACATTCACCGCAATGTTCATTGCCTCACTCTTTACAATATCGAGGTAATGGAAGCAACCTAAATGCCCACAGACAGACGAATGCATAAAGCTGTGGTACATATATAAAATGGAATATTACTAAGCCATGAAAAGGAATGAAATTGGGTCATTTGTCAAGACGTCGATGGATCTAGAGAGTGTCATACAGAGTGAAGTAAGTCAGAAAGAGAAAAACAAATCTTGTATATTCATGCATATATGTGGAACCTAGAAAAACTGTACAGGTTAACCATTTTGCAAGGCATAAATAGAGCAACAGATGTAGACAACAAACGTATGGACAACAAGGGTGGAAGGCTGTTGGGGGGGTGGTGGTGGGAGGAGTTGAGAGACTGGGATTGGCATGTATACATTTATACGTATAAAATAGGTAACCAATAAGAACCTGCTGTATAAAAATATAAAATAAAATTCAAAATTAAAAAGAAATAAAATTTAAAAAATAAAACAGAAAAAACAATTATTCCCTTCACATACATGTATTTATATGAATAAATTATTTCCATGCTTATATCTGTAAATACAAAAAAGAGGAATAAAATCTACCTTGAACCAAAAACGAAAAAGAGAAAAAAAACACAGAACCCACCAGTTCCACAGAGGAAAACCGTATCAGGGCACTTGCTCCAGTTGTAAACAATTCTGAAGTTGGTCAGTGGTGGGGAATCGTCTCCCATTCAGCCAGCAGCCCCCACGCAACAAGCGTCCTCATTGCAAAGCTGGGGCACCGTGCCGAGGCATCTGTGAGTAAACGTGAGCTGAGCCCCAGGCCAGTTGCTGCTGAACTATTCCCACCCGTCCCAGGTAAAACACCTGAATATATACAAGGACTTGAAAGCGTAGAGGAAGGGCCATAGAGCCACACGAGTGACAGCATGCCGGCCGACTTGGTGCCTGCAGGCCAGCCAGGATGGTCCTGGCCCTGGGTGCTCTTCTGGAAGATTTCCATTTCCCTGCCTGAGATACCCGTCCTGTCCCTGCCCCCACTGCTTCTTTCCTTCCTCACCTCTGCCCAGGGAGAAATTCCAGCAGCAGGTATAGGTGACACATCCTCTTCTTTAGCAGGTGGCAGCCTGGCAACTGCTGCAGAAAGTCCAGCAGAGCCCCACTCACACTGGGCCACCCACAAAGCCGTGGCCTCTCACTCCCTCCCACCAGCCCAGCCCCGAGACTGCTGACAGGGCAGAGAAAATGGCGTCAGGCACGGCTGCAGGGCCTCTTGCTGCCTGGAGTGGTATTTATATTGATCTCAACCCAGGCACACCTGGGGAGGGCTGGCCGGCACGGTAAGGCTGCCCAGGTCAGCCAATCATCACCCCTCAGGGGCTCACAGTTGCAGAAAATGGAAATTGCTGAACCGGCCAGGTCCAAGGAACAGGTGTGGGCTCCTGAGAGTCAGGATAGACAAGGGGCTGCAGCTTTGGCTTGTTTTCTAATCATTTTATCTGGCCCATGAGTGGGAGACAACTTCAAGAAAACCCTCTTCTAATGAGAGGAACCCAGGAGTCAGGGAGAGGAGGGGTGGGTGGTGGTTGGAGACAGAGGCCTGGTGCCCCGGGTGCAGTGGAAGTCTCTGGAAGACCAGGTGGAGGGAGGCCGCACAGAGTGATGCCCAGGGTCACAGACCTGTCGCAGCTGCTGTTTGTTAGTTCAAGTCCTGCTCTGAGGTGCTCTGTGTCAGCTCTGAGCGACAGGTGAGCTGGGGGTGCTCTGCAATGAGGGCTATGTGCACGGTCCTGTGTGCCCAGCCCTGCCACGGTACCTGCAAGGGTAGCTCTGTATCCTGGGAGGGGCCTGACCACGAGAGCCCCGTGGGCTGGGGTGGGGGTGGGGTACCTGCCCAGGTGAGCTCCATATTCTGGGATTGGTCTGACCACGAGAGCCCCATGGGCTGCTGGGGACCTGGTAAAGGATGTCAGGACAGTCAGTGAAGCCACCGAGGATATACCTCCAGCTGCTCCTAATTCCTACACCCTGCTGGTCATTCTACCAACCACCAGGACATGGTATTCTGTATTAGTCTTCAATGATGCCTTCTTTTGTATTCCATTAGTCCCAGAGTCACAAGAAATTTTGGCTTGTGAGTGGCAGGACTCAACATACAACTAAAACAATACTTCCGGGCCGTCTTGCCCCAAGGGTGCAAAACTTCCCACACCATCTTTGGGGAAAGCTTAGCTAAAGACCTAAAAGTTCTACCTCTGGAAAAGGAAACCCTCCTTCAGTACGCAGACGACATTCTGATCGCCAGCCCTACTAAGGAGGCCTCTGAACTACCAAGCCAATAAAGGATAGAAGTTGTCCAAGAAAAAGCTCAAATATCACAGACTGCGGTGACCTGCCTGGGCTTCATTCTCACAGAAGGTCGGAGAAGCCCATCCCAGGAAAGGGAAGAAACCATTTTCAGCCTTACCCCTTTCTAAAACTAGAAGACAGCTTAGGGGTTCTTGGGGAGGCCAGGGTTTGCTGCTTCTGGATCCCTAACTACAGTCTACTAGCTGGGCCTCTATATGAAACACTGAAAGGAAAAGATGATGATCCTGTTGAATAGAATCCAGAAGTGGCCTTTCAAGAATGGAAAGAGCAGTCAATTCAGACCCTTGCCCTGGAACTCCCTAATTTAGCTAAACCCTTTGACCTTTACATTCCCGGTGAAAGGTGAATCGCCATTGGAGAATTAGTGCAAAAACTGGGACCACTTGAAATGGAACAATGCAAGAATGCCATCCAGGTAGGATAAACTACGGTCACCAAGGGGCTTGGCCAACTGCCACATCTGGCCAAGATACTGGCGGTATCTAAAAACCTGGAAATCAGCAGCCCCAAAGGCCACCTCCCTCCTAAGGGAAAAGGACCCCACGTGGTGATCCTAACCACCAACCATGCCCTGAAGTTTCAGGGTTCGCTCTGTGGGCACACCAACCTCGAGTGAGGAGGCCTTCCAACTTCAACATCCAGAGAGATAACCGGGGGCAACAGGGCACCATGACGACTCATGTGAACATCACTTGACCTGGAGTTTCTCTCATAAAACAACAAGAGTGTGTCCCAAAAGAGTAGACTACTGCTTGCAGGACTTACTGCACCCAGAGGGGAGCTAATAATCTTGGCGGGGGAACCGTATATCACACTGTCACCATAGAAAAGCCTACAGACACCGTGATGATGGTTGCCAATAAGACTGGCTGGACTCCTGTTTACTTCAAAAGGCTGTTGACTCAGTGGCCATCATGGTCCTTGATCACCACTGACCCTGGACTGTCTGGGAGTTGAGCAGGCAGGGCTCTGACACCTGGTGCTGTTTGTATGTTAATTCAGGGGCCTAATTGAAGAAAGCGCAGACTACTGGTCAGAGCATCTAGGCTGGCAGAAACGGTCAGCCTAAGGTGGCTGAACAAATGTGGGGCGGGGTGAAACCGGCCCCCACAGCGTCTCTGCACATCTCTTTCCTGGACCCTTAAAGGTCATTAGAATCTATAACACTTCCAATGCTGGTGCTCAGGTGGACGAGCAGGGAGGCAGGGGGCCTGGGGACAATCAACGTCACCTGGAGGCTGCTGGGGAGAAGCTCTGACCCTCGCCCCCGGGTATGAGGGCTCCCAACTCAGCACTCAGCAGTTACAGAAGAAGGGTCTGCACCCTCAGCACTCCAAGAATGAGGAACGGGACAAAAGGCAGAGGAGGGGTTTGTCCCCAGCAAAGCCCATTAAAAATCCCTGGGAGATAAAAATAGAATCTGGGCAATAAAGTCAAGTCTAACCGTTTTTATCCTTTGTGCTTTGTCTAATTTCATGTGCTCCTAGGGTCCCGCATGCAGAGGTTCCACACCCGGCACTTCAGACCAGATTTCCTAGTGCAGAATGGCTGGGACGACACCTCAGCTCCTGGGGCCCAGTGCAGACTCCGCGATACAGAGCCTGAGCTGCAGCCAACCCGGCCCTCGAGAGCTCCGCCCCCTCCCTCCCACTGACTCTGACAGGATCTCTACACAGCAGCCCAGCCCACAGCCCAGGGGGTAGTGCATGCTCTCACCTCTCCATTCTCTGATCAAAATATAAAGTTTCCTTTGCTTGTGAACCAAACTCAGTCTCGATCTGTTGGCCCCAATGACACTGGGCAGGGGGAAACTTGTTGGGGTCCACTCTGGAGGATCAGTAACAGAAATTGAGACTATTGTAACCTCAATGAACAGATGTGTGAGCCAAACTGTAGTTAACATAGAACAGTGTATAAGGCTCGGGTAAAATAAGATGTTTCTAACACTTCCATTTGATATTTCCATCACTTTATTATAAGCAAGTTCAGTGAAAAGGTTTGTCTTATTTGTCAGGTCAATATTAGAGAAACGAAGTGATTTCTTTCCAAGGATGTACATCTAATAATCTTGGTTAAAGCTTCAATCTTGTTTTAAATGCTTTTCCATTGAAAATGATACCTCTCTTTCAGCTCCCCCATTTCTGAGAAGTATAAAATCTTATAATTTATTATTACCAAAGGGGAAAGGTGGGAGGAGGGATAAATTAACAGTTTGGGATTAACACATACACACTGCTATGTATAAAATAGATCATCAACAAGGAACTACTGTATAGCACAGGGAACTACACTCAACATTTTGCAATAAGCTATAAGGGGAAATAATCTGAAAAAGAATAGATATTTTTATTGACATCATCTATCAATGACAGTTAAAGTGTAACCTAAGGGAAGCTGGTGGTGAGTGCTTCTGACCCTGAAGACTTCAATCATCTAAAGTTTTGACTCTGCCTACTTCCCAAGGCCCTTAATGAACATATGTGTAGCCGTAGCTTAAAAAATTCCCCAGTTTGTGTTTCGGGGAGACACTGATTTTGAAAAAGCCCTGATGTTCTCCTTACATGAATGGGACTCTTCCTACTGCTAAAACATGTCTGTCACACCCAGAGGATGGTATACCGTCTGATCGGGAAGAGTTTGGAAAAGGCATCTCATCTCCTCATCTCCTGGTGCTCGGGTTCACCCCTCCAGCGTCTTTACTAACAGTCTCCCCACTTGGAGATGTCAGCACTGTCAACATCCTGTTGTGTACAGTTTGGAATTTGTCCAGAGGATGAAGCGGAAGGATGAAGAACAATGAGAGACAAGTCCTAGGTGTTCAGACAGGCACATGTCACTCTAATTTCCAATCAGGAAGACGAACTGACCAAAGGCTAGGGTTGCCCATGGAAACAGTATAGGGCTTGAGGAAATCCCGCTGCTTTGTGGCCAGTTCCCATAAACACAAGTTGAACAATGGAACTCAGGGGCAGTAAAATTCACGAAACTGCAGAGTTGAAAATATCCATCACTGAAAAATGTCTTGAGGAAAGTCAGAGAAAAGGACTTGTAAGCAAGGGAGAATGGCAGGAAAGGGATCTGAGGAGGTAGAAAGGACTCGCCATTAAGCACAAGAAAAGGAGCTGAACATTGCCAACATTGCAGTTGGCCAAAAAGGGTGTATGCGTTTTTTTCTGTATATATTCAAGAGAAGGGCATACACTTTTTTAGCCAAGCAAACAGGTGGGCACTGGAAGTCAATACTACAAAAGATATCACTTCGCATCAGTCAGAAGAGCCATCCTCATAAAGCGTAAACAACAGAAATGCAGGACAGGGCAAGGAGAAGAGGGAGCCCTGTGAGACTTATAGTGGAAATGTATATTGCCAACGGCCATTCTGGAGAAGTGTATTGTGTTTACTAAAGCATCTAAAAAATGAGCTACAGAGCATAGGGCACTTGCACTCATGGGCGTATATCTTGGGAAAAACAAAAATTGAGAGGACACAGGCACCCCAATGTTTACCCCCTCTCTGTTTAAAAGATCCTCGACTAGGATATAACTTAAATGTCTCTGGAGAGAAAAAATGGATAGAGATGTGGTACTTAGGTAGAGTGGAATATTATTCAGCCTGGAAATCAATGAAATATGGCCAGTTGTAACAACTCCGGAGGAGTTACGTATGATCTTTCTAAGTGACATAATTCAAAAAGAAAAAGACACATATCATAAGATATCACTTAAAGGTGGAATCCAAAATGGCTACACATGAAATAAATTACAAAACAAAAACATAGTCAAATATGTAGAAAACACGCATAAGGCTGCTAAACGGGAAAGGTGGGGAGGGGTGAGGCATCATCCAGGAGGTTGAAATTAGCAAAGATACCATTCCAAATACCAAACTGATAATCAACAAGGCCCACACGGTAGCTACAAGAACTGCACTCAGCACACTCAAGTCACCGGAAAAGAATATATACGACTGGTAAGAATCTGAAAAAGAATTTACTGATGTCTCTCTGTACGTGAATCAAATGGATGTACAGCAGCAAGAAACAGAGCTTTGAAAATCAGCTGTAACCAATATAGTAATAAATTGAAAAAAATAAACGACAGAGAGACAGAGAAAACCTCTTACAACTTTTCCTCAGGGACGGTGATGCAACATGGATTGAACACATCTAGACCCACAGCAGGATGAGACATAAGGCTGGAAACTGTTTGCACTAAGAGAAATGTGAGGTTGGGTGAGGAAATGCACACCCTTTAAAGTAATACTACCTGGTACCCATTCAATGGGTCCCAAATCTGCAGGTTCAAGGGATCTTCCTACAGCTAAAACATGCATGGAAAACCCAGAGGACTGTACACCATGTGATCGGGAGATGTGTCTAAAATGCAGCTCATTTATCCTCTCCTGGTGCACCTGTTCACCATTCCAGCCACGTTACTTAGAATCTCCCCACTTGGAGAATCAGCACATTTCAACTTCTGTTTCACACATTTTGCAAATTGTGAGGAGGATGAACGGGAAGAGGGGGAACCAATGAGAGAATAGTTGTAGGGGTTTGGACGGGCACATATCACTCTAATTTCCCATTAAGAATAAGAATTGAAAAAAGGCTCAGCCCACCTCGCCGGAGCCAAAATAGGGCCTGAAGCAATCCTGTGGGTTTGAGGCCAGCTCACAAAAGAGCAACTTAAAAAATGGAGCTCAGGGTCACTGCAATTCACAAAACTGCAGAGTTATAAATGAAAACTAACGTCCAAAAATATGTTGAGGTAAGGCAAAGAAGAGGATCTGAATGCAAGACAGAATTGCAAGAAACAGATTTCAAGAGATAGATTGGACTCGTCTTTAAAGCACATGAAAAGCGGCAGAATTTCGACAATGATGCAGTTGGCCCAAAAGGGCGTATGCGTTTTTTCCTGATTATATCCAGGAAAAAACGCATACGCACTTTATGGGCAACGAAGCAAGCAAGCAATGCAAATGTGCACAACAAAGAAGTCTCATTTCCCACCGGTCAAAAGGGCCATCCTAAAAAATTGTAAAAACCAGAAATGCAGGACAGGCCATGGAGAACAGGGAGCCTTTATACGCTGATGGGCAGTGTGTGAACTTCTGAGAGCCACTCTGGAGAAGTGTATGGTGGTTCCTAAATCATCTAAAAAACAGAGCTACAGAGCATAGGACACTTCCAATCATGGGAGTATATCTAGGGAAGTCTAAAAATCAACAAGACACAAGCACACCACAGTTTAGGGCTACTCTGTTTACAAGAACCTCAACTTCAGTACACCTTAAATATCCCAGGAAAGAGAACAATGGATAAAGAAGATGTGGTACTTATGTACAATGGAATATCTCTTCACCATGAAATCAAGGTAATAAGGCTAGTAGAAGGATAAAGAGTGGATTTAGGTCCGATAATACTACTTGAAATAAGTCAAACAGAAAAAGAAACATATCATAAGATATCACTTATAGAGGGAGGGTAAATATGGCTGCACAAGAAATGAATTACAGAACAGAACAGTGTCTCACATTTAGAAAACACACTTATGTCAGCTTAAGGGGAAAGGAGAGGTGGGGTGATGCATTAAACCAGAGTTTGAAATTAGCACAGATACCGTTCAATAAACCAAATAGATATTAGACAAGATCTACACCTTGCTCAATGAACTGGCCTCAACACACCCTATACACCGCAGAGAAATATATCTGAGTAATAAGAATCTTAAAACCCATGTATTGATATATCTCCATAAGGGAATCAAGTGTGTGCAGAGCGGCACAAACACAGCAGTGAAAATGAGCTAAACCCCATTATAGAAATAAATTTTAAAAACAAAACGCAGAAACAATGAAAGAGAGAAAAATTCTTACAAAATTTGCTCAGGGGCTGTGATGCAACCTGGATTGACCACATATAAACCCACAGCTGGATAAGACATAAGGCTGCACACTTGGGGCTGAGAGGATTGGTGAGCTTTGGTGAGCAACTGCCAAAAGTTTAATGCAATACTTCATGCTACTCATTCCAAGGGTCCCAAAACTCCAGGTTGAAGGGAATCTTCCTACAGCTAAACCATGCTTGGGAAACCCAGCGACTGGTATACCATATGATCGGGAAAGGTTTCTAAAACACACATCATTTTTCCTCTCCTGCGGCTCCAGATCGACATTCCAGCCGCTTTACTAACAATATCCCCACATGGAGAGTCAATGCCTTTAAGTTCTGGTATCGCACAGTCTGCAGTTAGTGCGGAGGATGAATGGGAATGGGGGAACCAGTGAGAAACTAGCTGTAGCAGTTTCAATGGGCACATGTCACTCTAATTTCACATCAGTAAGAAGAATAAACCAAAGGCACAGCAAGGTGCCCCAGAAGAAGAATACGACCTGAAGGAATGCTGTGGTTATGAGGCAAGATCACAAAAATAAGAGCTGAAAAATGGAGCTAAGGGCCACTGCAATTCAAAAACCTGCAGAGTTATAAAGGCCAACTATTTTCAAAAAATATATTGAGATAAGGCTATGAAGAGGCATTGAAAGCAAGGCACAATTGCAGGAAACCGATTTCAGGAGGTAGACTGGAATTGCATTTAAAGCATAGGAAAAGAGGCAGAACGTCGACAATGATGCACTTGGCCAAAAAGGGCGTATGCGTTTTTTCCAGAATATATTCAGAAAAAAACGCATAGCCCTTTTTGGCCAACCAAGCAAGCTTGCAAAGGAAATCTGCACTACAATGAAGTCTCACTTCCCCCCAGTCAAAAGGGCCATCTGAAAAAAGTGTAAAATCCAGAAAGGCAGGACAGGCCATGGAGAACTGGGAGCCTTGTCATGCTGATGTGCGGAATGTAAATTGCCAACAGCCACTGGGGAGAAGTGTATGGTGTTTTCTGAAACATCTAAAAAACAAAGCAACAGAGCCTAGGGAACTTCCACTTATGGTCCTATAGCTTAGGGAAATTAAAATCAAAAAGACACAGCCACCCCAAAGTTTGGGACGGCTCTATTTACAAGACCCTCGTTTACGGTACAAGTTCAATATCGCAGAAAGCAAAAAATGGATAAAGAAGTTGTGGTACTTACGTACAATGCAATATCACTCAGCAATGAAATCTATGTCATCAGGCCCGTAGCAGCATAATGAGGGGATTCAGCTATGATGATTCTAACTGAAATAAGTCACACAGAAAAAGAAACATCATAAGATATCACTAATACACGGAATGTAAACTTGGCTACACAGGAACTGGATTACAAAACAGAACAGGGTCTCAAATTTAGAAAACCAACTTATGCTTGCTTAAGGGGAAAGGTGAGTTGGGGTGCTGCATAAAACCAGAGATTGAAATGAACACAGATAAATTTCCTTAAGACAACTATGTAATAGACAAGAGCTACTCCTTGCTCAACTAAATGGACTCAACACCCCATATTAAACGCCTAAGAATGTACCTGACTAGTATATATCTTAAAACCTATGGATTGCTATGTCTCCGAAAGAGAATCAAGCGTGTGTACAAGGGCATAAACGCAGCAGTGATAGGATTGGAGAGGTTCGGTGAGCAAATGAAGACCCTTTCAAGTCATATTGCATGGTACCCATTCCACGGGTCTCAACTCTCCAGGTTTAAGGGATTCTTCCTTCAGCTAAAACATGCATGTGGAACCCAGAGTATGATCAACGGTGTGATCGGGAGACATGTTCCAATATGTCTCAGTTCTCGTCCCCTGGTACTCGGGTGCAACATTCCAGACGCTTTACTAACACTCTGCCGACTTGGAGAGTCAGTGCCTTTAACCTCCTGTTTGGCCCAGTTTGCAATTTCTGCGGAAGATGAACAGGAATAGGGAGAACCAATGAGAGACTAGCTGGAGGTGACTGGACGGGCAAATTTAACTCTCATTTCCCACCAGGAAGAGGAATTAACCAAAGGATCTGCGTGCTGTGCCGGAACCAGATTAGGGTCTGAAGCAATACTGTGGTGTTGCGGCCAGCTCACAAGAAAGCGAGTTGAAGAAAGGAGCTCAGGGGCACTGTAATTCACAAACCTGCAGAGTTATAAATGACAGCTATCGTCCAAAAATATACTGAAGTAAGGCTGCCAAGAGGACTTGAAAGTGGAGCAGAATTGCAGGAAACCGATTTCAGGAGGTAGACTGGAACTGCATTTAAAGCATAGGAAAAGAGGCAGAACGTCGACAATGATGCACTTGGCCAAAAAGGGTGTATGCGTTTTTTCCTGAATATATTCAGGAAAAAATGCATACGCCCTTTTTGACCAACCAAGCAAGCTTGCTAAGGAAATCTGCACTACAATGAAGTCTCACTTCCCCCCGGTCAAAAGGGCCATCTGAAAAAAGTTTAAAATCCAGAAAGGCAAGACAGGCCATGGAGAACTGGGAGCCTTGTTATGCTGATGGGCGGGATGTAAATTGCCAACAGCCACTCGGGAGAAGTGTATGGTGTTTTCTGAAACATCTAAAAAACAAAGCAACAGAGCCTAGGGCACTTCCACTTATGGTCCTATAGCTTAGGGAAATTAAAATCAAAAAGACACAGCCACCCCAAAGTTTGGGACGGCTCTGTTTACAAGAACCTCGTTTACGGTACAAGTTCAATTTCGCAGAAAGTGAAAAATTGATACAGAGGTTGTGGTACTTACGTACAATGCAATATCACTCAGCAATGAAATCTATGTCATCACGCCCGTAACAGCATAATGAGTGGATTCAGGTATGATGATTCTAACTGAAATAAGTCACACAGAAAAAGAAACATCATAAGATATCACTAATACACGGAATGTAAACTTGGCAACAAAGGAACTGGATTACAAAACAGAACAGGGTCTCAAATTTGGAAAACCAACTTATTCTTGCTTAAGGGGAAAGGTGAGTTGGGGTGCTGCATAAAACCGGAGATTGAAATGAGCACAGATAAAGTTCCTTAAGCCAAATATGTAATACACAAGAGCTACTCCTTGCTCAATGAAATGGACTCAACACCCCATATTAAACGCCTAAGAATGTACCTGACTAGTAAGTATCTTAAAACCTATGAATTGCTATGTCTCCGAAAGAGAATCAAGCATGTGTACAGGGGCATAAACGCAGCAGTGATAGGATTGGAGAGGTTCGGTGAGCAAATGAAGACCCTTTGAAATCATATTGCATGGTACCCATTCCACGGGTCTCAACTCTCCAGGTTTAAGGGATTTTTTCCTTCAGCTGAAACATGCATGTGGAACCCAGAGTATGATCAACCGTGTGATCGGGAGATGTCTTCAAATATGTCTCAATTCTCGTCCCCTGGTACTCGGGTGCAACATTCCAGACGCTTTACTAACACTCTCCCGAGTTGGAGAGTCAGTGCCTTTAACTTCCTGTTTGGCCCAGTTTGCAATTTCTGCGGAAGATGAACAGGAATAGGGAGAACCAATGAGAGACTAGCTGGAGGTGTCTGGACGGGCAAATTTAACTCTCATTTCCCACCAGGAAGAGGAATTAACCAAAGGCTCAGCGACCCGTGCCGGAACCAGATTAGGGCCTGAAGCAATCCTGCGGTGTTGCGGCCAGCTCACAAGAAAGCGAGTTCAAGAAAGGAGCTCAGGGGCACTGTAATTCACATACCTGCAGAGTTATAAATGACAGCTATCATCCAAAAATATACTGAAGTAAGGCTGCCAAGAGGACTTGAAAGCGGGGCAGAATTGCAGGAAACCGATTTCAGGAGGTACACTGGAATTGCATTTAAAGCATAGTAAAAGAGGCAGAACTTCGACAATCATACACTTGGCCAAAAAGGGCGTATGCGTTTTTTCCTGAATATATTCAGGAAAAAACGCATATGCCCTTTTTGGCCAACCAAGCAAGCTTGCAAAGGAAATCTGCAGTACAATGAAGTCTCACTTCCCCCCGGGCAAAAGGGCCATCTGAAAAAAGTGTAAAATCCAGAAAGGCAGGACAGGCCATGGAGAACTGGGAGCCTTGTCATGCTGATGGGCGGGATGTAAATTGCCAACAGCCACTCGGGAGAAGTGTATGGTGTTCCCTGAAACATGTAAGAAACAAAGCAACAGAGCCTAGGGCACTTCCACTTATGGTCCTATAGCTTAGGGAAATTAAAATCAAAAAGACACAGCCACCCCAAAGTTTGGGACGGCTCTGTTTACAAGAACCACGTTTACAGTACAAGTTCAATATCGCAGAAAGCGAAAAATGGATAAAGAAGTTGTGGTACTTACGTACAATGCAATATCACTCAGCAATGAAATCTATGTCATCAGGCCCGTAGCAGCATAATGAGTGGATTCAGGTATGATGATTCTAACTGAAATAAGTCACACAGAAAAAGAAACATCATAAGATATCACTAATACACGGAATGTAAACTTGGCTACACAGGAACTGGATTACAAAACAGAAAAGATTCTCAAATGTAGAAAATCAACTTATGCTTGCTTAAGGGGAAAGGTGAGTTGGGGTGCTGCATAAAACCAGAGATTGAAATTAGCACAGATAAAGTTCCTTAAGCCAAATACGTAATAGACAAGAGCTACTCCTTGCTCAACGAAATGGACACAACACCCCATATTAAACGCCTAAGAATGTAACTGACTAGTAAGTACCTTAAAACCTATGGATCGCTATGTCTCCGGAAGAGAATCAAGCGTGAGTACAGGGGCATAAACGCTGCAGTGATAGGATTGGAGAGGTTCGGTGAGCAAATGAAGACCCTTTGAAGTCATATTGCATGGTACCCATTCCACGGGTCTCAACTCTCCAAGTTTAAGGGATTCTTCCTTCAGCTAAAACATGCATGTGAAACCCAGAGTATGATCAACCGTGTGATCGGGAGACGTGTTCAAATATGTCTGAGTTTTCGTACCCTGGTACTCGGGTGCAACATTCCAGACGCTTTACTGACACTCTCCCGACTTGGAGAGTCAGTGCCTTTAACCTCCTGTTTGGCCCAGTTTGCAATTTCTGCGGAAGATGAACACGAATAGGGAGAACCAATGAGACACTAGCCGGAGGTATCTGGACATGCAAATTTAACTCTCATTTCCCACCAGGAAGAGGAATTAACCAAAGGCTCTGCGTGCCGTACCGGAAACAGATTAGAGCCTGAAGCAATCCTGCGGTGTTGCGGCCAGCCCACAAGAAAGCGAGTTGAAGAAAGGAGCTCAGGGGCACTGTAATTCACAAACCTGCAGAGTTATAAATGACAGCTATCGTCCAAAAATATACTGAAGTAAGGCTGCCAAGAGGACTTGAAAGCGGGGCAGAATTGCAGGAAACCGATTTCAGGAGGGAGACTGGAATTGCATTTAAAGCATAGGAAAAGAGGCAGAACTTCGACAATGATACACTTGGCCAAAAAGGGCGTATGCGTTTTTTCATGAATATATTCAGGAAAAAACGCATACACGCTTTTTGGCCAACCAAGCAAGCTTGCAAAGGAAATCTGCACTACAATGAAGTCTCACTTCCCCCCGGTGAAGAGGGCCATCTGAAAAAAGTGTAAAATCCAGAAAGGAAGTACAGGCCATGGAGAACTGGAAACCTTGTTATGCTGATGGGCGGGATGTAACTTGCCAACAGCCACTCGGGAGAAGTGTATGGTGTTTCCTGAAACATCTAAAAAACAAAGCAACAGAGTCTAGGGCACTTCCACTTATGGTCCTATAGCTTAGGGAAATTAAAATCAAAAAGGCACAGCCACCCCAAAGTTTGGGACGGCTCTGTTTACAAGAACCTCGTTTACGGTGCAAGTTCAATATCGCAGAAAGTGAAAACTGGATAAAGAAGTTGTGGTACTTACGTACAATGCAATATCACTCAGCAATGAAATCTATGTCATCAGGCCCATAGCACCATAATGAGTGGATTCAGGTATGATGATTCTAACTGAAATAAGTCACACAGAAAAAGAAACATCATAAGATATCAAAAATACACGGAATGGAAACTTGGCTACACAGGAACTGAATTACAAAACAGAACAGTGTCTCAAATTTAGAAAACCAACTTATGCTTGCTTAAGGGGAAAGGTGAGTTGGGGTGCTGCATAAAACCAGAGATTGAAATGAGCACAGATAATGTTCCTTAAGCCAAATATGTAACAGACAAAAGCTACTCCTTGCTCAACGAAATGGACTCAAAACCCCATATTAAATGCCTAAGAATGTACCTGACTAGTAATATCTTAAAATCTATGGATTGCTATGTCTCTGAAAGAGAATCAAGCATGTGTACAGGGGCATAAACGCAGCAGTGATAGGATTGGAGAGGTTCGGTGAGCAAATGAAGACACTTTGAAGTCATATTGCATGGTACCCATTCCACGGGTCTCAACTCTCCAGGTTTAAGGGATTCTTCCTTCAGCTAAAACATGCATGTGGAACCCAGAGTATGATCAACCGTGTGATCGGGAGATGTGTTCCAATATGTCTCAGTTCTCGTCCCCTGGTACTCGGGTGCAAAATTCCAGAAGCTTAACTAAAACTCTCCCGACTTGGAGAGTCAGTGCCTTTAACCTCCTGTTTGGCCCAGTTTGCAATTTCTGTGGAGGATGAACAGGAATAGGGAGAACCAATGAGAGACTAGCTGGAGGTGTCTGGACGGGCAAATTTAACTCTCATTTCCCACCAGGAAGAGGAATTAACCAAAGGTTCAGCGTGAATGCCAGAACCAGATTAGGGCCTGAAGCAATCCTGCGGTGTTGCGGCCAGCTCACAAGAAAGCGAGTTGAAGAAAGGTGCTCAGGGGCACTGTAATTCACAAACCTGCAGAGTTATAAATGAAAGCTATCGTCCGAAAATATACTGAAGTAAGGCTGCCAAGAGGACTTGAAAGCGGGGCAGAATTGCAGGAAACCGATTTCAGGAGGTACACTGGAATAGCATTTAAAGCATAGGAAAAGAGGCAGAAGGTCGACAATGATGCACGTGGCCAAAAAGGGCGTATGCGTTTTTTCCTAAATATATTCAGGAAAAAACGCATACGCCCTTTTTGGCCAACCAAGCAAGCTTGCAAAGGAAATCTGCACTACAATGAAGTCTCACTTCCCCCCGGTCAAAAGGGCCATCTGAAAAAAGTGTAAAATCCAGAAAGGCAGGACAGGCCATGGAGAACTGGGAGCCTTGTTATGCTGATGGGCTGGATGTAAATTGCCAACAGCCACTCGGGAGAAGTGTATGGTGTTTCCTGAAACATCTAAAAAACAAAGCAACAGAGCCTAGGGCACTTCCACTTATGGTCCTATAGCTTAGGGAAATTAAAATCAAAAGACACAGCCACCCCAAAGTTTGGGATGGCTCTCTAACAAGAACCTCATTTACGGTACAAGTACAATATCGCCGAAAGCAAAAAATGGATAAAGAAGTTGTGGTACTTATGTACAATGCAATATCACTCAGCAATGAAATCTATGTCATCAGGCCCGTAGCAACATAATGAGTGGATTCAGGTATGATGATTCTAACTGAAATAAGTCACACAGAAACAGAAACATCATAAGATATCACTAATACACGGAATGTAAACTTGGGTACACAGGAACTGAATTACAAAACAGAACAGGGTCTCAAATTTAGAAAACTAACTTAGGCTTGCTTAAGGGGAAAGGTGAGGTGGGGTGCTACATAAAATCAGAGATTGAAATGAGCACAGATAAAGTTCCTTAAGCCAGATATGTAATATACAAGAGCTACTCCTTGCTCAACGAAATAGACCCAACACCCAATATTAAACGCCTAATAATGTAACTGACCAGTAAGTATCTTAAAACCTATGGATTGCTATGTCTCCAAAAGAGAATCAAGAGTGTGTACAGGGGCATAAACGCAGCAGTGATAGGATTGGAGAGGTTCGGTGAGCAAATGAATACCTTTTGAAATCACATTGCATGGAACCCATTCCACGGGTCTCAACACTCCAGGTTTAAGGGATTCTTCCTTCAGCTAAAACATGCATGTGGAACCCAGCGTATGATCAACCATGTGATCGGGAGACGTGTTCCAATATGTCCCAGTTCTCGTCCCCTGGTACTCGGGTGAACATTCCAGACGCTTTACTAACACTCTCCCGACTTGGGGAGTCAGTGCCTTTAACCTCCTGTTTGGCCCAGTTTGCAAATTCCGCGGAAGATGAACAGGAATAGGGAGAACCAATGAGAGACCAGCTGGAGGTGTCTGGACGGGCAAATTTAACTCTCATTTCCCACCAGGAAGAGGAATTAACCAAAGGCTCAGCGTGCCATGCCGGAACCAGATTAGGGCCTGATACAATCATGCGGTGTGCGACCAGCTCACAAGAAAGTGAGTTGAAGAAAGGAGCTCAGGGGCACTGTAATTCACAAACCTGCAGAGTTATAAATGACAGCTATCGTCCAAAAATATACTGAAGTAAGGCTGCCAAGAGGACTTGAAAGCGGGGCAGAATTGCAGGAAACCAATTTCAGGACGTAGACTGGAATTGCATTTAAAGCATAGGAAAAGAGGCAGAACGTAGACAATGATGCACTTGGCCAAAAGGGCGTATGCGTTTTCTCCTGAATATATTCAGGAAAAAACGCATATGCCCTTTTTGGCCAAACAAGCAAGCTTGCAAAGGAAATCTGCAGTACAATGAAGTCTCACTTCCCCCCGGGCAAAAGGGCCATCTGAAAAAAGTGTAAAATCCAGAAAGGCAGGACAGGCCATGGAGAACTGGGAGCCTTGTTATGCTGATGGGCGGGATGTAAATTGCCAACAGCCACTCGGGAGAAGTGTATGGTGTTTCCTGAAACATCTGAAAAACAAAGCAACAGAGCCTAGGGCACTTCCACTTATGGTCCTATAGCTTAGGGAAATTAAAATCAAAAAGACACAGCCACCCCAAAGTTTCGGATGGCTCTGTTTACAAGAACCTCATTTACGGTACAAGTTCAATATCTCAGAAAGTGAGAAATGGATAAAGAAGTTGTGGTACTTACGTACAATGCAATATCACTCAGCAATGAAATCTATGTCATCAGGCCCATAGCAGAATAATGAGTGGATTCAGGTATGATGATTCTAACTGAAATAAGTCACACAGAAAAAGAAACATCATAAGATATCACTAATACACGGAATGTAAACTTGGCTACTCAGGAACTGAATTACAAAACAGAACAGGGTCTCAAATTTAGAAAACAAACTTATGCTTGCTTAAGGGGAAAGGTGAGTTGGGGTGCTGCATAAAACCAGAGATTGAAATGAGCACAGATAATGTCCCTTAAGCCAAATATGTAATAGACAAGAGCTACTCCTTGCTCAACGAAATGGACTCAAAACCCCATATTAAACGCCTAAGAATGTACCTGACTAGTAATATCTTAAAATCTATGGATTGCTATGTCTCCGAAAGAGAATCAAGCATGTGTAGAGGGGCATAAACGCAGCAGTGATAGGATTGGAGAGGTTCGGTGAGCAAACGAAGACCCTTTGAAGTCATATTGCATGGTACCCATTCCACGGGTCTCAACTCTCCAGGTTTAAGGGATTCTTCCTTCAGCTAAAACATGCATGTGGAACCCAGAGTATGATCAACCATGTGATTGGGAGATGTGTTCCAATATGTCTCAGTTCTCGTCCCCTGGTACTCGGGTGCAACATTCCAGACGCTTTACTAACACTCTGCCGACTTGGAGAGTCAGTGCCTTTAACCTCCTGTTAGGCCCAGTTTTCAATTTCTGTGGAGGATGAACAGGAATAGGGAGAACCAATGAGAGACTAGCTGGAGGTGTCTGGATGGGCAAATTTAACTCTCATTTCCCACCAGGAAGAGGAATTAACCAAAGGCTCAGCGTGACGTACCAGAACCAGATTAGGGCCTGAAGCAATCCTGCGGTGTTGCGGCCAGCTCACAAGAAAGCGAGTTGAAGAAAGGAGCTCAGGGGCACTGTAATTCACAAACCTGCAGAGTTATAAAGGACAGCTGTCGTCCGAAAATATACTGAAGTAAGGCTGCCAAGAGGACTTGAAAGCGGGGCAGAATTGCAGGAAACCGATTTCAGGAGGTACACTGGAATTGCATTTAAAGCATAGTAAAAGAGGCAGAACTTCGACAATCATACACTTGGCCAAAAAGGGCGTATGCGTTTTTTCCTGAATATATTCAGGAAAAAACGCATACGCCCTTTTTGGCCAACCAAGCAAGCTTGCAAAGGAAATCTGCACTACAATGAAGTCTCACTTCCCCCCGGTCAAAAGGGCCATGTGAAAAAAGTGTAAAATCCAGAAAGGCAGGACAGGCCATGGAGAACTGGGAGCCTTGTTATGCTGATGGGCGGGATGTAAATTGCCAACAGCCACTCGGGAGAAGTGTATGGTGTTTCCTGAAACATCTAAAAAACAAAGCAACAGAGTCTAGGGCACTTCCACTTATGGTCCTATAGCTTAGGGAAATTAAAGTCAAAAAGACACAGCCACCCCAAAGTTTGGGACGGCTCTGTTTACAAGAACCTCGTTTACGGTGCAAGTTCAATATCGCAGAAAGTGAAAACTGGATAAAGAAGTTGTGGTACTTACGTAGAATGTAATATCACTCAGCAATGAAATCTACGTCATCAGGCCCGTAGCACCATAATGAGAGGATTCAGGTATGATGATTCTAACTGAAATAAGTCACACAGAAAAAGAAACATCATAAGATATCACTAATACACGGAATGTAAACTTGGCTACACAGGAACTGGATTACAAAACAGAACAGGGTCTCAAATGTAGAAAATCAACTTATGGTTGCTTAAGGGGAAAGGTGAGTTGGGGTGCTGCATAAAACCAGAGATTGAAATGAGCACAGATAAAGTTCCTTAATCCAAATACGTAATAGACAAGAGCTACTCCTTGCTCAACGAAATGGACACAACACCCCATATTAAACGCCTAAGAATGTAACTGACTAGTAAGTATCTTAAAACCTATGGATCGCTATGTCTCCGGAAGAGAATCAAGCGTGTGTACAGGGGCATAAACGCAGCAGTGATAGGATTGGAGAGGTTCGGTGAGCAAATGAAGACCCTTTGAAGTCATATTGCATGGTACCCATTCCACGGGTCTCAACTCTCCAGGTTTAAGGGATTCTTCCTTCAGCTGAAACATGCATGTGGAACCCAGAGTATGATCAACCGTGTCATCGGGAGACGTGTTCAAATATGTCTCTGTTTTCGTCCCCTGGTACTCGGGTGCAACATTCCAGACGCTTTACTAACACTCTCCCGACTTGGAGAGTCAGAGCCTTTAACCTCCTGTTTGGCCCAGTTTGCAAATTCCGCGGAAGATGAACAGGAATAGGGAGAACCAATGAGAGACTAGCTGGAGGTGTCTGGACGGGCAAATTTAACTCTCATTTCCCACCAGGAAGAGGAATTAACCAAAGGATCAGCATGCCGTGCCGGAACCAGAGTAGGGCCTGAAGCAATCCTGCGGTGTTGTGTCTAGCTCACAAGAAAGCGAGTTGAAGAACGGAGCTCAGGGTCACTGTAATTCACAAACCTACAGAGTTATAAATGACAGCTATTGTCCAAAAATATACTGAAGTAAGGATGCCAAGAGGACTTGAAAGCGGGGCAGAATTGCAGGAAAGCGATTTCAGGAGGTACACTGGAATTGCATTTAAAGCGTAGGAAAAGAGGCAGAACGTCCACAATGATGCACTTGGCCAAAAAGGGCGTATGCGTTTTTTCCTGAATATATTCAGGAAAAAACGCATACGCCCTTTTTGGCCAACCAAGCAAGCTTGCAAAACAAATCTGCACTACAATGAAGTCTCACTTCCCCCCGGTCCAAAGGGCCATCTGAAAAAAGGGTAAAATCCAGAAAGGCAGGACAGGCCATGGAGAACTGGGAGCCTTGTTATGCTGATGGGCGGGATGTAAATTGCCAACAGCCACTGGGGAGAAGTGTATGCTGTTTCCTGAAACATATAAAAAAAAAAACCAAAGCAACAGAACCTAGGGCACTTCCACTTATGGTCCTATAGCTTAGGGAAATTAAAATCAGAAAGACACAGCCACCCAAAAGTTTGGGACGGCTCTGTTTACAAGAACCTCATTTATGGTACAAGTTCAATATCGCAGAAAGTGAAACGTGGATAAAGAATTTGTGGTACTTACGTACAATGCAATATCACTCAGCAATGAAATCTATGTCATCAGGCCCGTAGCAGAAAATGAGTGGGTTCAAGTATGATGATTCTAACTGAAATGAGTCACACAGAAAAAGAAACATCATAAGATATCACTAATACACGGAATGTAAACTTGGCTACACAGGAACTGGATTACATAACAGAACAGGGTCTCAAATTTAGAAAACCAACTTATGCTTGCTTAAGGGGAAAGGTGAGTTGGGGTGCTGCATAAAACCAGAGATTGAAATGAGCACAGATAAAGTTCCTTAAGCCAAATATGTAATAGACAAGAGCTACTCCTTGCTCAACGAAATGGACTCAACACCCCACATTAAACGCCTAAGAATGTACCTGACTAGTAAGTACCTTAAAACCTATGGATTGCTATGTCTCTGAAACAGAATCAAGCATGTGTACAGGGGCATAAATGCAGCAGTGATAGGATTGGAGAGGTTCGGTGAGCAAACGAAGACCCTTTGAAGTAATATTGCATGGTACCCATTCCACGGGTCTCAACTCTCCAGGTTTAAGGGATTCTTCCTTCAGCTGAAACATGCATGTGGAACCCAGAGTATGATCAAACGTGTGATCAGGAGACGTGTTCAAATATATCTCTGTTTTCGTCCCCTGGTACTCGGGTGCAACATTCCAGACGGTTTACTAACACTCTCCCAACATGGAGAGTCAGTGCCTTTAACCTCCTATTTGGCCCAGTTTGCAATTTCTGCAGAAAATGAACAGGAATAGGGAGGACCAATGAGAGACTAGCTGGAGGTGTCTGGACGGGCAAATTTAACTCTCATTTCCCACCAGGAAGAGGAATTAACCAAGGGCTCAGCGTGCCGTGCCGGAACCAGATTAGGGCCTGAAGCAATCCTGCGGTGTTGCGGCCAGCTCACAAGAAAGCGAGTTGAAGAAAGGAGCTCAGGGGCACTGTAATTCACAAACCTGCAGAGTTATAAATGACAGCTATCGTCCAAAAATATACTGAAGTAAGGCTGCCAAGAGGACTTGAACGCGGGGCAGAATTGCAGGAAACCGATTTCAGGAGGTAGACTGGATTTGCATTTAAAGCATAGGAGAAGAGTCAGAACGTCGACAATTATGCACTTGGCCAAAAAGGGCGTATGCGTTTTTTCCTGAATATATTCAGGAAAAAAAGCATACGCCCTTTTTGGCCAACCAAGCAAGCTTGCAAAGGAAATCTGCACTACAATGAAGTCTCACTTCCCCCCGGTCAAAAGGGCCATCTGAAAAAAGTGTAAAATCCAGAAAGGCAGGACAGGCCATGGAGAACTGGGAGCCTTGTTATGCTGATGGGCGGGATGTAAATTGCCAACAGCCACTCAGGAGAAATGTGGTGTTTCCTGGAACATCTAAAACAAAGCAACAGAGCCTAGGGCACTTCCACTTATGGTCCTAGAGCTTAGGGAAATTAAAATAAAAAAGACACAACCACCCCAATGTTTGGGACGGCTCTGTTTACAAGAACCTCGTTTACGGTACAAGTTCAATATCGCATAAAGCGAAAAATGGATAAAGAAGTTATGGTACTTACGTACAATGCAATATCACTCAGCAATGAAATCTATGTCATCAGGCACATAGCAGCATAATGAGTGGTTTCAGGTATGATGATTCTAACTGAAATAAGTCACACAGAAAAAGAAACATCATAAGATATCACTAATACACGGAATGTAAACTTGGCTACACAGGAACTGGATTACATAACAGAACAGGGTCTCAAATGTAGAAAACCAACTTATGCTTGCTTAAGGGGAAAGGTGAGTTGGGGTGCTGCATAAAACCAGAGATTGAAATGAGCACAGATAAAGTTCCTTAAGCCAAATATGTAATAGACAAGAGCTACTCCTTGCTCAACGAAATGGACTCAACACCCCATATTAAACGCCTAAGAATGTACCTGACTAGAAAGTATCTTAAAACCAATGGATTGCTATGCCTCTGAAAGAGAATCAAGCATGTGTACAGGGGCATAAACGCAGCAGTGATAGGATTGGAGAGGTTCGGTGAGCAAATGAAGACCCTTTGAAGTCAAATTGCATGGTACCCATTCCACGGGTCTCAACTCTCCAGGTTTAAGGGATTCTTCCTTCAGCTAAAACATGCATGTGGAACGCAGAGTATGATCAACCGTGTGATCGGGAGACGTGTTCAAATATGTCTCAGTTTTCCTCCCCTGGTACTCGGGGGCGACATTCCAGATGCTTTACTAACACTCTCCCGACTTGGAGAGTCAGTGCCTTTAACCTCCTGTTTGGCCCAGTTTGCAATTTCTGCGGAAGATGAACAGGAATAGGGAGAACCAATGAGAGACTAGCTGGAGGTGTCTGGACGGGCAAATTTAACTCTCATTTCCCACCAGGAAGAGGAATTAACCAAAGGCTCAGCATGCAATGCCGGACCAGATTAGGGCCTGAAGCAATCCTGCGGTGTTGCGGCCAGCTCACAAGAAAGCGAGTTGAAGAAAGGAGCTCAGGGGCACTGTAATTCACACACCTGCAGAGTTATAAATGACAGCTATCATCCAAAAATATACTGAAGTAAGGCTGCCAAGAGGACTTGAAAGCGGGGCAGAATTGCAGGAAACCGATTTCAGGAGGTAGACTGGAATTGCATTTAAAGCATAGGAAAAGAGGCAGAACGTGCACAATGATGACTTGGCCAAAAAGGGCGTATGCGTTTTTTCCTGAATATATTCAGGAAAAAACGCATACGCCCTTTTTGGCCAACCAAGCAAGCTTGCAAAGGAAATCTGCACTACAATGAAGTCTCACTTCCCCCGGGTCAAAAGGGCCATCTGAAAAATGTGTAAAATCCAGAAAGGCAGGACAGGCCATGGAGAACTGGGAGCCTTGTTATGCTGTTGGGCGGGATGTAAATTGCCAACAGCCACTCGGGAGAAGTGTATGGTGTTTCCTGAAACATCTAATAAACAAAGCAACAGAGCCTAGGGCACTTCCACTTATGGTCCTATAGCTTAGGGAAATTAAAATCAAAAAGACACAGCCACCCCAAAGTTTGGGACGGCTCTGTTTACAAGAACCTCGTTTACGGTACAAGTTCAGTATCACAGAAATTGAAAAATGGATAAAGAAGTTGTGGTACTTACGTAGAATGCAATATCACTCAGCAATGAAATCTATGTCATCAGGCCCGTAGCAGCATAATGAGTGGATTCAGGTATGATGATTCTAACTGAAATAAGTCACACAGAAAAAGAAACATCATAAGATATCACTAATACACGGAATGTAAACTTGGCTATACAGGAACTGGATTACAAAACAGAACAGTGTCTCAAATTTCGAAAACCAACTTATGCTTGCTTAAGGGGAAAGGTGAGTTGAGGTGCTGCATAAAACCAGAGATTGAAATGAGCACAGATAAAGTTCCTTAAGCCAAATATGTAATAGACAAGAGCTACTCCTTGCTCAACGAAATGGACTCAACACCTCATATTAAACGCCTAAGAATGTACCTGACTAGTAAGTATCTTAAAAGCTATGGATTGCTATGTCTCCGAAAGAGAATCAAGCGTGTGTACAGGGGCACAAACCCAGCAGTGATAGGATTGGAGAGGTTCGGTGAGCAAATGAAGACCCTTTGATGTCATATTGCATGGTACCATTCCAAGGGTCTCAACTCTCCAGGTTTAAGGGATTCTTCCTTCAGCTAAATCATGCATGTGGAACCCAGAGTATGATCAACCATGTGATTGGGAGATGTGTTCTAATATGTCGCAGTTTTCGTCACCTGGTACTCGGGTGCAATATTCCAGATGCTTTACTAACACTCTCCTGACTTGGAGAGTCAGTGCCTTTAACCGCCTGTTTAGCCCTATTTGCAATTTCTGCGGAAGATGAACAGGAATAAGGAGAACCAATGAGAGACTAGCTGGAGGTGTCTGGACGGGCAAATTTAACTGTCATTTCCGACCAGGAAGAGGAATTAACCAAAGGCTCAGTGTGCCGTGCCGGAAACAGATTAGGGCCTGAAGCAATCCTGCGGTGTTGCGGCCAGCTCACAAGAAAGCGAGTTGAAGAAAGGAGCTCAGGGGCACTGTAATTCACAAAACTGCAGAGTTATAAATGACAGCTATAGTCCAAAAATATACTGAAGTAAGGCTGCCAAGAGGACTTGAAAGCGGGGCAGAATTGCAAGAAACCGATTTCAGGAGGTAGACTGGAATTGCATTTAAAGCATAGGAAAAGAGGCAGAACGTGCACAATGATGCACTTGGCCAAAAAGGGCGTATGCGTTTTTTCCTGAATATATTCAGGAAAAAACGCATACGCCCTTTTTGGCCAACCAAGCAAGCTTGCAAAGGAAATCTGCACTACAATGAAGTCTCACTTCCCCCGGGTCAAAAGGGCCATCTGAAAAAAGTGTAAAATCCAGAAAGGCAGGACAGGCCATGGAGAACTGGGAGCCTTGTTATGCTGATGGGCGGGATGTAAATTGCCAACAGCCACTTGGGAGAAGTGTATGGTGTTTCCTGAAACATCTAAAAAACAAAGCAACAGAGCCTAGGGCACTTCCACTTCTGGTCCTATAGCTTAGGGAAATTAAAATCAAAAAGACACAGCCACCCCAAAGTTTGGGATGGCTCTGTTTACAAGAACCTCGTTTACGGTACATAATCAATATCGCAGAAACTGAAAAATGGATAAAGAAGTTGTGGTACTTACGTACAATGCAATATCACTCAGCAATGAAATCTATGTAATCAGGCCCGTAGCAGCATAATGAGTGGATTCAGGTATGATGATTCTAACTGAAATAAGTCACACAGAAAAAGAAACATCATAAGATATCACTAATACACGGAATGTAAACTTGGCTACACAGGAACTGGATTACAAAACAGAACAGGGTCTCAAATTTAGAAAACAAACTTATGCTTGCTTAAGGGGAAAGGTGAGGTGGGGTGCTGCATAAAACCAGAGATTGAAATGAGCACAGATAAAGTTCCTTAAGCCAAATATGGAATAGACAAGAGCTACTACTTTCTCAACGAAATAGACTCAACACCACATATTAAACACCTAAGTATGTACCTGACTAGTAAGTATCTTAAAAGCTATGGATTGCTATGTCTCCAAAAGAGAATCAACCGTGTGTACAGGGACATAAACACAGCAGTGATAGGATTGGAGAGGTTCGGTGAGCAAATGAAGACCCTTTGAAGTCATATTGCATGGTACCCATTCCACGGGTCTGAACTCTCCAGGTTTAAGGGATTCTTCCTTCAGCTAAAACATGCATGTGGAACCCAGAGTATGATCAACCGTGTGATCGGGAGACGTGTTGAAATATGTCTCAGTTCTCGTCCCCTGGTACTCGGGTGCAACATTCCAGACGCTTTACTAACACTCTCCCGACTTGGAGAGTCAGTGCCTTTAACCTCCTGTTTGGCCCAGTTTGCAATTTCTGCGGAAGATAAACAGGAATAGGGAGAACCAATGAGAGACTAGCTGGAGGTGTCTGGACGGGCAAATTTAACTCTCATTTCCCACCAGGAAGAGGAATTAACCAAAGGCTCAGCGTGCCATGTCGGAATCAGATTAGGGCTTGAAGCAATCCTGCGGTGTTGCGGTCAGCTCACAAGAAAGCAATTTGTAGAAAGGAGGTCAGGGGCACTGTAATTCACAAACCTGCAGAGTTATAAATGACAGCTATCGTCCAAAAATATACTGAAGTAATGCTACCAAGAGGACATGAAAGCCGGGCAGAATTGCAGGAAACCGATTTCAGGAGGTAGACTGGAATTGCATTTAAAGCATAGGAAAAGAGGCAGAACGTGCACAATGATGCACTTGGCCAAAAAGGGCGTATGCGTTTTTTCCTGAATATATTCAGGAAAAAGTGCATACGACCTTTTTGGCCAACCAAGCAAGCTTGCAAAGGAAATCTGCACTACAATGAAGTCTCACTTCCCCCCGGACAAAAGGGCCATCTGAAAAAAGTGTAAAATCCAGAAAGGCAGAACAGGCCATGGAGAACTGGGAGCCTTGTTATGCTGATGGGCGGGATGTGAATTGCCAACAACCACTCGGGAGAAGTGTATGGTGTTTCCTGAAACATCTAAAAAATAAAGCAACAGAGCCTAGGGCACTTCCACTTATGGTCCTATAGCTTAGGGAAATTAAAATCAAAAAGACACAGACACCCCAATGTTTCGGACGGCTCTGTTTACAAGAACCTCATTTACGGTACAAGTTCAATATCGCAGAAAGTGAGAAATGGATAAACAAGAAGTGGTACTTACGTACAATGCAATATCACTCAGCAATGAAATCTATGTCATCAGGCCCGTAGCAGCATAATGAGTGGATTCAGGTATGATGATTCTAACTGAAATAAGTCACACAGAAAAAGAAACATCATAAGATATCACTAATACACGGAATGTAAACTTGGCTACACAGGAACTGGATTACAAAACACAACAGGGTCTCAAATTTAGAAAACCAACTTATGCTTGCTTAAGGGGAAAGGTGAGTTGGGGTGCTGCATAAAACCAGAGATTGAAATGAGCACAGAAAAAGTTCCTTAAGCCAAATATGTAATAGACAAGAGCTACTCCTTGCTCAACGAAATGGACTCAACACCTCATATTAAACGCCTAAGAATGTACCTGACTAGTAAGTATCTTAAAAGCTATGGATTGCTATGTCTCCAAAAGAGAATCAAGCGTGTGTACAGGGGCATAAACCCAGCAGTGATAGGATTGGAGAGGTTCGGTGAGCAAATGAAGACCCTTTGAAGTCATATTGCATGGTACCCATTCCACGGGTCTCAACTCTCCAGGTTTAAGGGATTCTTCCTTCAGCTAAAACATGCATGTGGAACCCAGAGTATGATCAACCGTGTGATCGGGAGACGTGCTCCAATATGTCTCAGTTCTCGTCCCCTGGTACTCGGGTGCAACATTCCAGACGCTTTACTAACATTCTCCCGACTTGGAGAGTCAGTGCCTTTAACCTCCTGTTTGGCCAAGTTTGCAATTTCTGCGGAAGATAAACAGGAATAGGGAGAACCAATGAGAGACTAGCTGGAGGTGTCTGGATGGGCAAATTTATCTCTCATTTCCCACCAGGAAGAGGAATTAACCAAAGGCTCAGCGTGCCATGTCGGAATCAGATTAGGGCCTGAAGCAATCCTGCGGTGTTGCGGCCAGCTCACAAGAAAGCAATTTGAAGAAAGGAGGTCAGGGGCACTGTAATTCACAAACCTGCAGAGTTATAAATGACAGCTATCGTCCAAAAATATACTGAAGTAAGGCTGCCAAGAGGACTTGAAAGCCGGGCAGAATTGCAGGAAACTGATTTCAGGAGGTAGACTGGAATTGCATTTAAAGCATAGGAAAAGAGGCAGAACGTGCACAATGATGCACTTAGCCAATAAGGGCGTATGCGTTTCTTCCTGAATATATTAAGGAAAAAACGCATACGCCCTTTTTGGCCAAACAAGCAAGCTTGCAAAGGAAATCTGCACTACAATGAAGTCTCACTTCTCCCCGGTCAAAAGGGCCAATTGAAAAAAGTGTAAAATCCAGAAAGGCAGGACAGTCCATGGAGAACTGGGAGCCTTGTTATGCTGTTGGGCGGGATGTAAATTGCCAACAGCCACTCAGGAGAAGTGTATGGTGTTTCCTGAGACATCTAGAAAACAAAGCAACAGAGCCTAGGGCACTTCCACTTATGGTCCTATAGCTTAGGGAAATTAAAATCAAAAAGACACAGCCACCCCAAAGTTTGGGATGGCTCTGTTTACAAGAACCTCATTTACGGTACAAGTTCAATGTCGCAGAAAGTGAAGAATGGATAAAGAAGTTGTGGTACTTACGTACAATGCAATATCACTCAGCAATGAAATCTATGTCATCAGGCCCGTAGCAGCATAATGAGTGGATTCAGGTATGATGATTCTAACTGAAATGAGTCACACAGAAAAAGAAACATCATAAGATATCACTAATACACGGAATGTAAACTTGGCTACACAGGAACTGGATTACAAAACAGAACAGGGTCTCAAATTTAGAAAACCAACTTATGCTTGCTTAAGGGGAAAGGTGAGTTAGGGTGCTGCATAAAACCAGAGGTTGAAATGAGCACAGATAAAGTTCCTTAATCCAAATATGTAATAGACAAGAGCTACTCCTTGCTCAACGAAATGGACTCAACACCACATATTAAACGCCTAAGAATGTACCTGACTAGTAAGTATCTTAAAACCTATGGATCGCTATGTCTCCGAAAGAGAATCAAGAGTGTGTACAGGGGCATAAACGCAGCAGTGATAGGATTGGAGAGGTTCGGTGAGCAAATGAAGACCCTTTGAAGTCATATTGCATGGTACCCATTCCATGGGTCTCAACTCTCAAGGTTTAAGGGATTCTTCCTTCAGCAAAAACATGCATGTGGAGCCTAGAGTATGATCAACTGTGTGATTGGGAGACGTGTTCAAATATGTCTCAGTTTTCGTCCCCTGGTACTCGGGTGCAACATTCCAGACGCTTTACTAACACTCTCCCGACTTGGAGAGTCAGTGCCTTTAACCTCCTGTTTGGCCCAGTTTACAATTTCTGTGGAAGATGAACAGGAATAGGGAGAACCAATGAGAGACTAGCTGGAGGTGTCCGGACAGGCAAATTTAACTCTCATTTCCCACCAGGAAGAGGAATTAACCAAAGGCTCAGCGTGCCGTGCCGGAACCAGATTAGGGCCTGAAGCAATCCTGCGGTGTTGCGGCCACCTCAGGAGAAAGCGAGCTGAAGAAAGGAGCTCAGGGGCACTGTAATTCACAAAACTGCAGAGTTATAAATGACAGCTATCGTCCAAAAATATACTGAAGTAAGGCTGCCAAGAGGACTTGAAAGCGGGCAAAATTGCAGGAAACCGATTTCAGGAGGTAGACTGGAATTGCATTTAAAGCATAGGAAATGAGGCAGAACGTCCACAATGATGCACTTGGGTAAAAAGGGCGTATGCGTTTTTTCCTGAATATATTCAAGAAAAAAAGCATACGCACATTTTCGCCAACCAAGCAAGCTTGCAAAGGAAATCTGCACTACAATGAAGTCTCATTTCCCCCCAGTCAAATGGGCCATCTGAAAAAAGTGTAAAATCCAGAAAGGCAGGACAGGCCATGGAGAATTGGGAGCCTTGTTATGCTGATGGGCGGGATGTAAATTTCCAACAGTCACTCCGGATAATTGTATGGTGTTTCCTGAAACATCTAAAAAACAAAGCAACAGAGCATAGGGCACTTCCACTTATGGTCCTACAGCTTAGGGAAATTAAAATCAAAAAGACACAGCCACCAAAAAGTTTGGGATGGCTCTGTTTATAAGAACCTCGTTTACAGTACAAGTTCAATATCGCAGAAAGTGAAAAATGGATAAAGAAGTTGTGGTACTTACGTAAAATGCAATATCACTCAGCAATGAAATCTATGTCATCAGGCCCGTAGCAGCATAATGAGTGGATTCAGGTATGATGATTCTAACTGAAATAAGTCACACAGAAAAAGAAACATCATAAGATATCACTAATACACGGAATGTAAACTTGGCTACACAGGCACTGGATTACAAAACAGAACAGGGTCTCAAATGTAGAAAAGCAACTTATGCTTGCTTAAGGGGAAAAGTGAGTTGGGGTGCTGCATAAAACCAGAGATTGAAATGAGCACAGATAAATTTCCTTAAGCCAAATATGTAATAGACAAGAGGTACTCCTTGCTCAACGAAATGGTCTCAAAACCCCATATTAAATGCCTAATAATGTACCTGACTAGTAAGTATCTTAAAACCTATGGATTGCTATGTCTCTGAAAGAGAATCAAGCGTGAGAACAGGGTCATAAACGCAGCAGTGATAGGATTGGAGAGGTTCGGTGAGCAAATGAAGACCCTTTGAAGTTATATTGCATGGTACCCATTCCACGGGTCTCAACTCTCCAGGTTTAAGGGATTCTTCCTTCAGCTAAACATGCATTTGCAACCCAGACTATGATCAACCGTGTGATCGTGAGTCATGTTCAAATATGTCTCAGTTCTCGTCCCCTGGTACTCGGGTGCAACATTCTAGACACTTTACTAACACTCTCCCGACTTGGAGAGTCAGTGCCTTTAACCTCCTGTTTGGCCCGGTTTGCAAATTCCGCGGATGATGAACAGGAATAGGAAGAACCAATGAGAGACTAGCTGCAGATGTCTGGACGGGCAAATTTAACTCTCATTTCCCACCAGGAAGAGGAATTAAGCAAAGGCTCAGCGTGCCGTGCCGGAACCAGATTAGGGCCTGAAGCAATCCTACGGTGTTGCGGCTAGCTCACAAGAAAGCGAGTTGAAGAAAGGAGCTCAGGGGCACTGTAATTCACAAACCTGCAGAGTTATAAATGACAGCTATCGTCCAAAAATATACTGAAGTAACGCTGCCAAGAGGACTTGAATGCGGGGCAGAATTGCAGGAAACCGATTTCAGGAGGTAGACTGGAATTGCATTTAAAGCATAGGAAAAGAGGCAGAACGTCGAGAATGATGCACTTGGCCAAAAAGGGCGTATGCTTTTTTTCCTGAATATATTCAGGAAAAAACGCATATGCCCTTATTGGCCAACCAAGCAAGCTTGCAAAGGAAATCTGCACTACAATGAAGTCTCACTTCCCCCGGGTCAAAAGGGCCATCTGAAAAAAGTGTAAAATCCAGAAAGGCAGGACAGGCCATGGAGAACTGGGAGCCTTGTTATGCTGATGGGCGGGATGTAAATTGCCAACAGCCACTCAGGAGAAGTGTATGGTGTTTCCTGTAACATCGAAAAAACAAAGCAACAGAGCCTAAGGCAGTTCCACTTATGGTCCTATAGCTTAGGGAAATTGAAATCAAAAAGACACAGCCACCCCAAAGTTTGGGACAGCTCTGTTTACAAGAACCTCGTTTATGGTACAAGTTCAATATCTCAGAAAGTGAAAACTGGATAAAGAAGTTGTGGTACTTACGTACAATGCAATATCAATCAGCAATGAAATCTATGTCATCAGGCCTGTAAAGCATAGAGTGGATTCAGGTATGATGACTCTAACTGAAATAAGTCACACAGAAAAAGAAACATCATAAGATAACACTAATACACGGAGTGTAAACTTGGTTACACAGGAACTGGATTAGAAAACAGAACAGGGTCTCAAATTTAGAAAACCAACTTATGGTTGCTTAAGGGGAAAGGTGAGTTGGGGTGCTGCATAAAACCAGAGATTGAAATGAGCACAGATAAAGTTCCTTAAGCCAAATATGTAATAGACAAGGGCTACTCCTTGCTCAACGAAATGGACTCAAAACCCCATATTAAACGCCTAAGAATGTACCTGACTAGTAAGTATCTTAAAACTTATGGATTGCTATGTCTCTGAAAGAGAATCAAGCGTTAGTACAGGGGCATAAACGCAGCAGTGATAGGTTTGGAGAGGTTCAGTGAGCAAATGAAGACCCTTTGAAGTCATATTGCATGGTACCCATTCCACGGGTCTCAACTCTCCAAGTTTAAGGGATTCTTCCTTCAGCTAAAAAATGCATGTGGAACACAGAGTGTGATCAACCGTGTGATCGGGAGATGTGTTCTAATATGTCTCAGTTCTCATCCCCTGGTACTCGGGTGCAAAATTGCAGACGCTTTACTAACTTTCTCCCGACTTGGAGAGACAGTGCCTTTAACCTCCTGTTTGGCCCAGTTGGCAATTTCTGCGGAAGATGAACAGGAATAGGGAGAACCAATGAGAGACTAGCTGGAGGTGTCTGGACGGGCAAATTTAACTCTCATTTCCCACCAGGAAGAGGAATTAACCAAAGGATCAGCATACCGTGCCCGAATCAGATTAGGGCCTGAAGCAATCCTGCGGTGTTGCGGCCAGCTCACAAGAAAGCGAGTTGAAGAAAGGAGCTCAGGGGCACTGTAATTCACAAACCTGCAGAGTTATAAATGACAGCTATTGTCCAAAAATATACTGAAGTAAGGCTGCCAAGAGGACTTGAAAGCGGGGCAGAATTGCAGGAAACCGATTTCAGGAGGTAGAGTGGAATTGCATTTAAAGCATAGGAAAAGAGGCAGAACGTCCACAATGATGCACTTGGCCAAAAAGGGCGTATGCGTTTTTTCCTGAATATATTCAGGACAAAACACATACGCCCTTTTTGGCCAACCAAGCAAGCTTGCAAAGGAAATCTGCACTACAATGAAGTCTCACTTCCCCCCGGTCAAAAGGGCCATCTGAAAAAAGTGTAAAATCCAGAAAGGCAGGACAGGCCATGGAGAACTGGGAGCCTTGTTATGCTGATGGGCGGGATGTAAATTGCCAACAGCCACTCGGGAGAAGTGTATGGTGTTTCCTGAAACATCTAAAAAACAAAGCAACAGAGCCTAGGGCACTTCCACTTATGGTCCTGCAGCTTAGGGAAATTAAAATCAAAAAGACACAGCCACCCCAAAGTTTGTGACAGCTCTGTTTACAAGAACCTCGTTTACGGTACAAGTTCAATATCGCAGAAAGCGAAAAATGGATAAAAAAGTTGTGGTACTTACGTACAATGCAATATCACTCAGCAATGAAATCTATGTCATCATGCCCGTAGCAGCATAATGAGTGGATTCAGGTATGATGATTCTAACTGAAATAAGTCACAAGAAAAAGAAACATCATAAGATATCACTAATACATGGAATGTAAACTTGGTTACACAGGAACTGGATTACAAAACAGAACAGAGTCTCAAATTTAGAAAACCAACTTATGCTTGCTTAAGGGGAAAGGTGAGTTGGGGTGCTGCATAAAACCAGAGATTGAAATGAGCACAGATAAAGTTCCTTAAGCCAAATATGTAATAGACAAGAGCTACTCCTTGCTCAACGAAATGGACTCAACACCCCATATTAAACGCCTAAGAATGTACCTGACTAGTAAGTATCTTAAAACCTATGGATTGCTATGTCTCCGAAAGAGAATCAACCGTGTGTACAGGGGCATAAACGCAGCGCTGATAGGATTGGAGAGGTTCGGTGAGCAAATGAAGACCCTTTGAAGTCATATTGCATGGTATCCATTCCACGGGTCTCAACGCTCCAGGTTTAAGGGATTCTTCCTTCAGCTAAAACATGCATGTGGAACCCAGAGTATGATCAACCATGTGATCAGGAGACGTGTTCCAATATGTCTCAGTTCTCGTCACCTGGTACTCGGGTACAACATTCCAGATACTTTACTAACACTCTCCCGACTTGGAGAGTCAGTGCCTTTAAACTCCTGTTTGGCCCGGTTTGCAATTTCTGCGGAAGATGAACAGCAATAGGGAGAACCAATGAGAGACTAGCTGGAGGTGTCTGGACGGGCAAATTAACTCTCATTTCCCACCAGGAAGAGGAATTAACCAAAGGCTCAGTGTGCCGTGGGGAACCAGATTAGGGCCTGAAGCAATCCTGCGGTGTTGCGGCCAGCTCACAAGAAAGCGAGTTGAAGAAAGGAGCTCAGGGGCACTGTAATTCACAAACCTGCAGAGTTATAAATGACAGCTATCGTCCAAAAATATACTGAAGTAAGGCTGCCAAGAGGACTTGAAAGCGGGGCAGAATTGCAGGAAACCGATTTCAGGAGGTAGACTGGAATTGCTTTTAAAGCATAAGAAAAGAAGTAGAACGTCGACAATGATGCACTTGGCCAAAAAGGGCATATGCGTTTTTTCCTGAATACATTCAGGAAAAAACGCAAACGCCCTTTTTGGCCAAACAAGCAAGCTTGCAAAGGAAATCTGCACTACAATGAAGTCTCACTTCCCCCCGGTCAAAAGGGCCATCTGAAAAAAGTGTAAAATCCAGAAAGGCAGGACAGGCCATGGAGATCTGGGAGCCTTGTTATGCTGGTGGGCGGGATGTAAATTGGCAACAGCCACTTGGGAGAAGTGTATGGTGTTTCCTGAAACATCTAAAAAACAAAGCAACAGAGCCTAGGGCACTTCCACTTATGGTCCTATACCTTAGGGAAATTAAAATCAAAAAGAGACAGCCTTGGGCTTCCCTGGTTGCGCAGTGGTTGAGAGTCTGCCTGCCGATGCAGGGGACACGGGTTCGTGCCCCGGTCCGGGAGGATCGTGCGTGCCGCGGGGCGGCTGGGCCCGTGAGACGTGGCCGCTGGGCCTGTGCGTCCGGAGCCTGTGCTCCGCAGTGGGAGAGGCCATGGCGGTGAGAGGTCCGTGTACCGCAAAAAAAAAAAAAAAAAAAAAAAAAAAAAGACACAGCCACCCCAAAGTTTGGGACGGCTCTGTTTACAAGAACCTCGTTAACGGTACAAGTTCAATATCGCAGAAAGCGAAAAATGGATAAAGAAGTTGTGGTACTTACGGACAATGCAATATCACTCAGCAATGAAATCTATGTCATCAGGCCCTTAGAAGCATAATGAGTGGATTCAGGTATGATGATTCTAACTGAAATAAGTCACACAGAAAAAGAAACATCATAAGATATCACTAATAAACGGAATGTAAACTTATCTACACAGGAACTGGATTACAAAACAGAAGAGGGTCTCAAATTTACAAAACCAACTTATGCTTGCTTAAGGGGAAAGGTGAGTTGGGGTGCTGCATAAAACCAGAGATTGAAATGAGCACAGATAAAGTTCCTTAAGTCAAATATGTAATAGACAAGAGGTACTCCTTGCTCAACGAAATGGAGTCAAAACCCCATATTAAACGCCTAATAATGTACCTGACTAGTAAGTATCTTAAAACCTATGGATTGCTATGTCTCTGAAAGAGAATCAATCGTGAGTACAGTGGCATAAACGCAGCAGTGAGAGGATTGGAGAGGTTCGGTGAGCTAATGAAGACTCTTTGAAGTCATATTGCATGGTACCCATTCCACAGGTCTCAACTCTCCAGGTTTAAGGGATTCTTCCTTCAGCTAAAACATGCATGTGGAACCCAGAGTATGATCAACCGTGTGATCGCTAGACGTGTTCCAATATGTCTCAGTTTTTGTCCCTTGGGACTAGGGTGCAGCATTCCAGACACTTTACTAACACTCTCCCGACTTGGAGAGTCAATGCCTTTAACCTCCTGTTTGGCCGAGTTTGCAAATTCCGCGGAAGATGAACAGGAATACGGAGAACCAATGAGAGCCTAGCTGGAGGTGTCTGGACGGGCAAATTTAACTCTCATTTCCCACCAAGAAGAGGAATTAACCAAAGGCTCCGCGTGCCGTGCCGGAACCAGATTAGGTCCTGAAGCAATCCTGCGGTGTTGCGGCCAGCTCACAAGAAAGCGAGTTGAAGAAAGGAGCTCAGGGGCACTGTAATTCACAAACCTGCAGAGTTATAAATGACAGCTATCATCCAAAAATATACTGAAGTAAGGCTGCCAAGAGGACTTGAAAGCGGGGCAGAATAGCAGGAAACCGATTTCAGGAGGTAGACTGGAATTGCATTTAAAGCATAGGAAAAGAGGCAGAACGTCGACAATGATGCACTTGGCCAAAAAGGTCGTATGCTTTTTTTCCTGAATATATTCAGGAAAGAATCGCATACGCCCTTTTTGGCCAACCAAGCAAGCTTGCAAAGGAAATCTGCACTACAATGAAGTCTCACTTCCCCCCGGACAAAAGGGCCATCTGAGAAAAGTGTAAAATCCAGAAAGGCAGGACAGGCCATGGAGAACTGGGAACCTTGTTATGCTGATGGGCGGGATGTAAACTGCCAACAGCCACTCGGGAGAAGTGTATGGTGTTTCCTGAAACATGTAAGAAACAAAGCAACAGAGCCTAGGGCACTTCCACTTATGGTCCTACAGCTTAGGGAAATTAAAATCAAAGACACAGCCACCCCAAAGTTTGGACGGCTCTGTTTACAAGAACCTCGTTTACGGGACAAGTTCAATATCGCAGAAAGTGAAAAATGGATAAAGAAGTTTTGGTACTTACGTACACTGCAATATCACTCAGCAATGAAATCTATGTCATCAGGCCTGTAGCAGCATAATGAGTGGATTCAGGTATGATGATTCTAACTGAAATAAGTCACAAGAAAAAGAAACATCATAAGATATCACTAATACATGGAATGTAAAGTTGGCTACACAGAAACTGAATTACAAAACAGAATAGGGTCTCAAATTTAGAAAACCATCTTATGCTTGCTTAAGGGGAAAGGTGAGTTGGGGTGCTGCATAAAACCAGAGATTGAAATGAGCACAGATAAAGTTCCTTAAGCCAAATATGGAATAGACAAGAGCTACTCCTTGCTCAACGAAATGGACTCAACACCCCATATTAAACGCCTAAGAATGTACCTGACTAGTAAGTATATTAAAAGCTAGGGATTGCTATGTCTCCGAAAGAGAATCAAGCATGTGTACAGGGGCATAAACCCAGCAGTGATAGGATTGGAGAGGTTCGGTGAGCAAATGAAGACCCTTTGAAGTCATATTGCATGGTACCCATTCCACGGGTCTCAACTCTCCAGGTTTAAGGGATTCTTCCTTCAGCTAAATCATGCATGTGGAACCCAGAGTATGATCAACCATGTGATCGGGAGACGTGTTCCAATATCTCTCAGTTCTCGTCCGCTGGTAATCGGGTGCAATATTCCAGATGCTTTACTAACACTCTCCCGACTTGGAGAGTCAGTGCCTTTAACCTCCTCTTTGGCCCAGTTTGCAATTTCTGCGGAAGATGAACAGGAATAGGGAGGACCAATGAGAGACTAGCTGGAGGTGTCTGGACGGGCAAATTTAACTCTCATTTCCCACCAGGAAGAGGAATTAACCAAAGGCTCAGCGTGCCGTGCCGGAACCAGATTAGGGCTTGAAGCAATCCTGCGGTGTTGCGGCCAGCTCACAAGAAAGCGAGTTGAAGAAAGGAGCTCAGGGGCACTGTAATTCACAAACCTGCAGAGTTATAAATGACAGCTATCGTCAAAAAATATACTGAAGTAAGGCTGCCAAGAGGACTTGAAAGCGGGGCAGAATTGCAGGAAACCGATTTCAGGAGGTAGACTGGAATTGCCTTTAAAGCATAGGAAAAGAGGCAGAAGGTCGACAATGATGCACTTGGCCAAAAAGGGCGTATGCGTTTTTTCCTGAATATATTCAGGAAAAAACGCATACGCCCTTTTTGGCCAACCAAGCAAGCTTGCAAAGGAAATCTGCACTACAATGAAGTCTCACTTGCCCCCGGTCAAAAGGGCCATCTGAAAAAAGTGTAAAATCCAAAAAGGCAGGACAGGCCATGGAGAACTGGTTGCCTTGTTATGCTGATGGGCGGGATGTATATTGCCAACAGCCACTCGGGAGAAGTGTATGGTGTTTCCTGAAACATCTAAAAAGCAAAGCAACAGAGCCTAGGGCACATCCACTTATGGCCCTATAGCTTAGGGAAATTAAAATAAAAAAGACACAGCCACCCCTAAATTTGGGACGGCTCCGTTTAAAAGAAACTCGTTTACGGGACTAGTTCAATATCGCAGAAAGTGAAAAATGGATAAAGAAGTTGTGGTACTTACGTACAATGAAATATCACTCAGCAATGAAATCTATTTCATCAGGCCCGTAGCAGCATAATGAGTGGATTCAGGTATGATGATTCTAACTGAAATAAATCACAAGAAAAAGAAACATCATAAGATATCATTAATACATGGAATGTAAAGTTGGCTACACAGAAACTGAATTACAAAACAGAACAGGGTCTCAAATTTAGAAAACCAACTAATGCTTGCTTAAGGGGAAAGGTGAGTTGGGGTGCTGCATAAAACCAGAGATTGAAATGAGCACAGATAAATTTCCTTAAGCCAAATATGGAATAGACAAGAGCTACTCCTTGCTCAACGAAATGGACTCAACACCCCATATTAAACGCCTAAGAATGTACCTGACTAGTAAGTATATTAAAAGCTATGGATTGCTATGTCTCCGAAAGAGAATCAAGCGTGTGTACAGGGGCATAAACGCAGCAGTGATAGGATTGGAGAGGTTCGGTGAGCAAATGAAGACCCTTTGAAATCATATTGCATGGTACTCATTCCACGGGTCTCAACTCTCCAGGTTTAAGGGATTCTTCCTTCAGCTAAATCATGCATGTGGAACCCAGAGTATGATCAACCATGTGATCAGGAGACGTGTTCCAATATGTCTCAGTTCTCGTCCCCTGGTACTCGGGTGCAACATTCCAGATGCTTTACTAACACTCTCCCGACTTGGAGAGTCAGTGCCTTTAACCTCCTGTTTGGCCCAGTTTGCAATTTCTGCGGAAGATGAACAGGAATAGGGAGGACAAATGAGAGACTAGCTGGAGGTGTCTGGACGGGCAAAGTTAACTCTCATTTCCCACCAGGAAGAGGAATTAACCAAAGGCTCAGCGTGCTGTGCCGGAACCACATTAGGGCCTGAAGCAATCCTGCAGTGTTGCGGCCAGCTCACAAGAAAGCGAGTTGAAGAAAGGAGCTCAGGGGCACTGTAATTCACAAACCTGCAGAGTTATAAAGGACAGCTATCGTCCAAAAATATACTGAAGTAAGGCTGCCAAGAGGACTTGAAAGCGGGGCAGAATTGCAGGAAAACTATTTCAGGAGGTAGACAAGAATTGCATTTAAAGCATAGGAAAAGAGGCAGAACATCGACAATGATGCACTTGGCCAAAAAGGGCGTATGCGTTTTTTCCTGAATATATTCAGGAAAAAACGCATACGCACTTTTTGGCCAACCAAGCAAGCTTGCAAAGGAAATCTGCACTACAATGAAGTCTCACTTCTCCCCGGTAAAAAGGGCCATCTGAAAAAAGTGTAAAATCCAGAAAGGCAGGACAGGCCATGGAGAACTGGGAGCCTTGTTATGCTGATGGGCGGGATGTAAATTGCCAACAGCCGCTTGGGAGAAGTGTATGGTGTTTCCTGAAACATCTAAGAAACAAAGCAACAGAGCCTAGGGCACTTCCACTTGTGGTCCTACAGCTTAGGGAAATTAAAATCAAAAAGACACAGCCACCCCAAAGTTTGGGACGGCTCTGCTTACAAGAACCTCGTTTACGGGACAAGTTCAATATCGCAGACAGTGAAAAATGGATAAAGAAGTTGTGGTACTTACGTACAATGCAATATCACTCAGCAATGAAATCTATGTCATCAGGCCCATAGCAGCATAATGAGTGGATTCAGGTATGATGATTCTAACTGAAATAAGTCACAAGAAAAAGAAACATCATAAGATATCATTAATACATGGAATGTAAAGTTGGCTACACAGAAACTGAATTACAAAACAGAACAGGGTCTCAAATTTAGAAAACCAACTTATGCTTGCTTAAGGGGAAAGGTGAGTTGGGGTGCTGCATAAAACCAGAGATTGAAATGAGCACAGATAAATTTCCTTAAGCCAAATATGGAATAGACAAGAGCTACTCCTTGCTCAACGAAATGGACTCAACACCCCATATTAAACGCCTAAGAATGTACCTGACTAGTAAGTATATTAAAAGCTATGGATTGCTATGTCTCCGAAAGAGAATCAAGCGTGTGTACAGGGGCATAAACGCAGCAGTGATAGGATTGGAGAGGTTCGGTGAGCAAATGAAGACCCTTTGAAATCATATTGCATGGAACCCATTCCACGGGTCTCAACTCTCCGGGTTTAAAGGATTCTTCCTTCAGCTAAATCATGCATGTGGAACCCAGAGTATGATCAACCATGTGATCAGGAGACGTGTTCCAATATGTCTCAGTTCTCGTCCCCTGGTACTCGGGTGCAACATTCCAGAAGCTTTACTAACACTCTCCCGACTTGGAGAGTCAGTGCCTTTAACCTCCTGTTTGGCCCAGTTTGCAATTTCTGCGGAAGATGAACAGGAATAGGGAGGACCAATGAGAGACTAGCTGGAGGTGTCTGGACGGGCAAATTTAACTCTCATTTCCCACCAGGAAGAGGAATTAACCAAAGGCTCAGCGTGCCGTGCCGGAACCAGATTAGGGCTTGAAGCAATCCTGCGGTGTTGCGGCCAGCTCACAAGAAAGCGAGTTGAAGAAAGGAGCTCAGGGGCACTGTAATTCACAAACCTGCAGAGTTATAAATGACAGCTATCGTCCAAAAATATACTGAAGTAAGGCTGCCAAGAGGACTTGAAAGCGGGGCAGAATTGCAGGAAACCTATTTCAGGAGGTAGACTGGAATTACATTTAAAGCATAGGAAAAGAGGCAGAACGTGGACAATGATGCACTTGGCCAAAAAGGGCGTATGCGTTTTTTCCTGAATATATTCAGGAAAAAACGCATACGCCCTTTTTGGCCAACCAAGCAAGCTTGCAAAGGAAATCTGCACTACAATGAAGTCTCACTTCTCCCCGGCAAAAAGGGCCATCTGAAAAAAGTGTAAAATCCAGAAAGGCAGGACAGGCCATGGAGAACTGGGAGCCTTGTTATGCTGATGGGCGGGATGTAAATTGCCAACAGCCACTCGGGAGAAGTGTATGGTGTTTCCTGAAACATCTAAAAAACAAAGCAACAGAGCCTAGGGCACTTCCACTTATGGTCCTATAGCTTAGGGAAATTAAAATCAAAAAGACACAGCCACCCCAATGTTTGGGACGGCTCTGTTTACAAGAACCTTGTTTACGGTACAAGTACAATATCGCAGAAAGTGAGAAATGGATAAAGAAATTGTGGTACTTACGTACAATGCAATATCACTCAGCAATGAAATCTATGTCATCAGGCACATAGCAGCATAATGAGTGGTTTCAGGTATGATGATTCTAACTGAAATAAGTCACACAGAAAAAGAAACATCATAAGATATCACTAATACACGGAATGTAAACTTGGCTACACAGGAACTGGATTACATAACAGAACAGGGTCTCAAATGTAGAAAACTAACTTATGCTTGCTTAAGGGGAAAGGTGAGTTGGGGTGCTGCATAAAACCAGAGATTGAAATGAGCACAGATAAAGTTCCTTAAGCCAAATATGTAATAGACAAGAGCTACTCCTTGCTCAACGAAATGGACTCAACACCCCATATTAAACGCCTAAGAATGTACCTGACTAGAAAGTATCTTAAAACCAATGGATTGCTATGCCTCTGAAAGAGAATCAAGCATGTGTACAGGGGCATAAACGCAGCAGTGATAGGATTGTAGAGGTTCGGTGAGCAAATGAAGACCCTTTGAAGTCAAATTGCATGGTACCCATTCCACGGGTCTCAACTCTCCAGGTTTAAGGGATTCTTCCTTCAGCTAAAACATGCATGTGGAACGCAGAGTATGATCAACCGTGTGATCAGGAGACGTGTTCAAATATGTCTCAGTTTTCCTCCCCTGGTACTCGGGGGCGACATTCCAGATGCTTTACTAACACTCTCCCGACTTGGAGAGTCAGTGCCTTTAACCTCCTGTTTGGCCCAGTTTGCAATTTCTGCGGAAGATGAACAGGAATAGGGAGAACCAATGAGAGACTAGCTGGAGGTGTCTGGACGGGCAAATTTAACTCTCATTTCCCACCAGGAAGAGGAATTAACCAAAGGCTCAGCATGCAATGCCGGACCAGATTAGGGCCTGAAGCAATCCTGCGGTGTTGCGGCCAGCTCACAAGAAAGCGAGTTGAAGAAAGGAGCTCAGGGGCACTGTAATTCACACACCTGCAGAGTTATAAATGACAGCTATCGTCCAAAAATATACTGAAGTAAGGCTGCCAAGAGGACTTGAAAGCGGGGCAGAATTGCAGGAAACCGATTTCAGGAGGTAGACTGGAATTGCATTTAAAGCATAGGAAAAGAGGCAGAACGTGCACAATGATGACTTGGCCAAAAAGGGCGTATGCGTTTTTTCCTGAATATATTCAGGAAAAAACGCATACGCCCTTTTTGGCCAACCAAGCAAGCTTGCAAAGGAAATCTGCACTACAATGAAGTCTCACTTCCCCCGGGTCAAAAGGGCCATCTGAAAAATGTGTAAAATCCAGAAAGGCAGGACAGGCCATGGAGAACTGGGAGCCTTGTTATGCTGATGGGCGGGATGTAAATTGCCAACAGCCACTTGGGAGAAGTGTATGGTGTTTCCTGAAACATCTAAAAAACAAAGCAACAGAGCCTAGGGCACTTCCACTTCTGGTCCTATAGCTTAGGGAAATTAAAATCAAAAAGACACAGCCACCCCAAAGTTTGGGATGGCTCTGTTTACAAGAACCTCGTTTACGGTACATAATCAATATCGCAGAAAGTGAAAAATGGATAAAGAAGTTGTGGTACTTACGTACAATGCAATATCATTCAGCAATGAAATCTATGTAATCAGGCCCGTAGCAGCATAATGAGTGGATTCAGGTATGATGATTCTAACTGAAATAAGTCACACAGAAAAAGAAACATCATAAGATATCACTAATACACGGAATGTAAACTTGGCTACACAGGAACTGGATTACAAAACAGAACAGGGTCTCAAATTTAGAAAACAAACTTATGCTTGCTTAAGGGGAAAGGTGAGGTGGGGTGCTGCATAAAACCAGAGATTGAAATGAGCACAGATAAAGTTCCTTAAGCCAAATATGGAATAGACAAGAGCTACTACTTTCTCAACGAAATAGACTCAACACCACATATTAAACACCTAAGTATGTACCTGACTAGTAAGTATCTTAAAAGCTATGGATTGCTATGTCTCCAAAAGTGAATCAACCGTGTGTACAGGGGCATAAACACAGCAGTGATAGGATTGGAGAGGTTCGGTGAGCAAATGAAGACCCTTTGAAGTCATATTGCATGGTACCCATTCCACGGGTCTCAACTCTCCAGGTTTAAGGGATTCTTCCTTCAGCTAAAACATGCATGTGGAACCCAGAGTATGATCAACCGTGTGATCGGGAGACGTGTTGAAATATGTCTCAGTTCTCGTCCCCTGGTACTCGGGTGCAACATTCCAGATGCTTTACTAACACTCTCCCGACTTGGAGAGTCAGTGCCTTTAACCTCCTGTTTGGCCCAGTTTGCAATTTCTGCGGAAGATAAACAGGAATAGGGAGAACCAATGAGAGACTAGCTGGAGGTGTCTGGACGGGCAAATTTAACTCTCATTTCCCACCAGGAAGAGGAATTAACCAAAGGCTCAGCATGCCGTGCCGGAACAAGATTAGGGCCTGAAGCAATCCTGCGGTGTTGCGGTCAGCTCACAAGAAAGCAATTTGTAGAAAGGAGGCCAGGGGCACTGTAATTCACAAACCTGCAGAGTTATAAATGACAGCTATCGTCCAAAAATATACTGAAGTAAGGCTGCCAAGAGGACTTGAAAGCTGGGCAGGATTGCAGGAAACCGATTTCAGAAGGTAGACTGGAATTGCATTTAAAGCATAGGAAAAGAGGCAGAACGTGCACAATGATGCACTTGGCCAAAAAGGGCGTATGCGTTTTTTCCTGAATATATTCAGGAAAAAACGCATACGCCCTTTTTGGCCAACCAAGCAAGCTTGCAAAGGAAATCTGCACTACAATGAAGTCTCACTTCCCCCCGGACAAAAGGGCCATCTGAAAAAAGTGTAAAATCCAGAAAGGCAGAACAGGCCATGGAGAACTGGGAGCCTTGTTATGCTGATGGGCGGGATGTGAATTGCCAACAACCACTCAGGAGAAGTGTATGGTGTTTCCTGAAACATCTAAAAAACAAAGCAACAGAGCCTAGGGCACTTCCACTTATGGTCCTATAGCTTAGGGAAATTAAAATCAAAAAGACACAGCCACCCCAAAGTTTGGGACGGCTCTGTTTACAAGAACCTCATTTACGGTACAAGTTCAATATCGCAGAAAGTGAGAAATGGATAAACAAGTAGTGGTACTTACGTACAATGCAATATCACTCAGCAATGAAATCTATGTCATCAGGCCCGTAGCAGCATAATGAGTGGATTCAGGTATGATGATTCTAACTGAAATAAGTCACACAGAAAAAGAAACATAATAAGATATCACTAATACACGGAATGTAAACTTGGCTACACAGGAACTCGATTACAAAACAGAACAGGGTCTCAAATGTAGAAAACCAACTTATGCTTGCTTAAGGGGAAAGGTGAGTTGGGGTGCTGCATAAAACCAGAGATTGAAATGAGCACAGATAAAGTTCCTTAAGCCAAATATGTAATAGACAAGAACTACTCCTTGCTCAACGAAATGGGCTCAACACCCCATATTGAACGCCTAATAATGTAGCTGACTAGTAAGTATCTTAAAACTTATGGATTGCTATGTCTCCAAAAGAGAATCAAACGTGTGTACAGTGGCAAAAACACAGCAGTGATAGGATTGGAGAGGTTCGGTGAGCAAATGAAGACCCTTTGAAGTCATATTGCATGGTACCCATTCCACGGGTTTCAACTCTCCAGGTTTAAGGGATTCTTCCTTCAGCTAAAACATGCATGTGGAACCCAGAGTATGATCAACCGTGTGATCGGGCGACGTGTTCCAATATGTCTCAGTTCTCATCCCCTGGTACTCGGGTGCAAAATTGCAGACGCTTTACTAACATTCTCCCGACTTGGAGAGACAGTGCCTTTAACCTCCTGTTTGGCCCAGTTTGCAATTTCTGCGGAAGATGAACAGGAATAGGGAGAACCAATGAGAGACTAGCTGGAGGTGTCTGGACGGGCAAATTTAACTCTCATTTCCCACCAGGAAGAGGAATTAACCAAAGGATCAGCATACCGTGCCGGAACCAGATTAGGGCCTGAAGCAATCCTGCGGTGTTGCGGCCAGCTCACAAGAAAGCGAGTTGAAGAAAGGAGCTCAGGGGCACTGTAATTCACAAACCTGCAGAGTTATAAATGACAGCTATTGTCCAAAAATATACTGAAGTAAGGCTGCCAAGAGGACTTGAAAGCGGGGCAGAATTGCAGGAAACCGATTTCAGGAGGTAGAGTGGAATTGCATTTAAAGCATAGGAAAAGAGGCAGAACGTCCACAATGATGCACTTGGCCAAAAAGGTCGTATGCGTTATTCCTGAATATATTCAGGACAAAACACATACGCCCTTTTTGGCCAACCAAGCAAGCTTGCAAAGGAAATCTGCACTACAATGAAGTCTCACTTCCCCACGGTCAAAAGGGCCATCTGAAAAAAGTGTAAAATCCAGAAAGGCAGGACAGGCCATGGAGAACTGGGAGCCTTGTTATGCTGATGGGTGGGATGTAAATTGCCAACAGCTACTCAGGAGAAGTGTATGGTGTTTCCTGAAACATCTAAAAAACCGAGGAACAGAGCCTAGGGCACTTCCACTTATGGTCCTATAGCTTAGGGAAATTAAAATCAAAAAGACACAGCCACCCCAAAGTTTGGGACAGCTCTGTTTACAAGAACCTCATTTACGGTACAAGTTCAATATCACAGAAAGCGAAAAATGGATAAAAAAGTTGTGGTACTTATGTACAATGCAATATCAATCAGCAATGAAATCTATGTCATCAGGCCTGTAAAGCATAGAGTGGATTCAGGTATGATGATTCTAAGTGATATAAGTCACACAGAAAAAGAAACGTCATAAGATATCACTAATACACGGAATGTAAACTTGGCTACACAGGAACTGAATTACAAAACAGAACAGGGTCTCAAATATAGAAAACCAACTTATGCTTGCTTAAGGGGAAAGGTGAGTTGGGGTGCTGCATAAAACCAGAGATTGAAATGAGCACAGATAAAGTTCCTTAAGCCAAATATGGAATAAACAAGAGCTACTCCTTGCTCAACGAAATGGACTCAACACCCCATATTAAACGCCTAAGAATGTACCTGACTAGTAAGTATCTTAAAACCTATGGATTGCTATGTCTCCGAAAGAGAATCAAGCGTGTGTACAGGGGCATAAACGCAGCAGTGATAGGATTGGAGAGGTTTGGTGAGCAAATGAAGACCCTTTGAAGTCACATTGCATGGTACCCATTCCACGGGTCTCAACTCTCCAGGTTTAAGGGATTCTTCCTTCAGCTAAAACATGCATGTGGATCCCAGAGTATGATCAACCGTGTGAGTGGGAGACGTTTTCAAATATGTCTCAGTTCTCGTACCCTGGTACTCGGGTGCAACATTCCAGACGCTTTATTAACACTCTCCCGACTTGGAGAGTCAGTGCCTTTAACCTCCTGTATGGCCCAGTTTGCAATTTCTGCGGAAGATGAACAGGAATAGGGAGAACCAATGACAGTCTAGCTGGAGGTGTCTGGACGGGCGAAATTAACTCTCATTTCCCACCAGGAAGAGGAATTAACCAAAGGCTCAGCATACCGTGCCGGAACCAGATTAGGGCCTGAAGCAATCCTGCGGTGTTGCGGCCAGCTCACAAGAAAGCGAGTTGAAGAAAGGAGCTCAGGGGCACTGTAATTCACAAACCTGCAGAGTTATAAATGACAGCTATCGTCCAAAAATATACTGAAGTAAGGCTGCCAAGAGGACTTGAAAGCGGGGCAGAATTGCAGGAAACCGATTTCAGGAGGTAGACTGGAATTGCATTTAAAGCATAGGAAAAGAGGCAGAACGTCCACAATGATGCACTTGGCCAAAAAGGGCGTATGCGTTTTTTCCTGAATATATTCAGGACAAAACACATATGCCCTTTTTGGCCAACCAAGCAAGCTTGCAAAGGAAATCTGCACTACAATGAAGTCTCACTTCCCCACGGTCAAAAGGGCCATCTGAAAAAAGTGTAAAATCCAGAAAGGCAGGACAGGCCATGGAGAACTGGGAGCCTTGTTATGCTGATGGGCGGGATGTAAATTGCCAACAGCCACTCAGGAGAAGTGTATGGTGTTTCCTGAAACATCTAAAAAACTGAGGAAAAGAGCCTAGGGCACTTCCACTTATGGTCCTATAGCTTAGGGAAATTAAAATCAAAAACACACAGCCACCCCAAAGTTTGGGACAGCTCTGTTTACAAGAACCTCATTTACGGTACAAGTTCAATATCACAGAAAGTGAAAAATGGATAAAGAAGTTGTGGTACTTACGTACAATGCAATATCACTCAACAATGAAATCTATGTCATCAGGACCGTAGCAGCATAATGAGTGGATTCAGGTATGATGATTCTAACTGAAATAAGTCACACAGAAAAAGAAACGTCATAAGATATCACTAATACACGGAATGTAAACTTGGCTACACAGGCACTGAATTACAAAACAGAACAGGGTCTCAAATTTAGAAAACCAACTTATGCTTGCTTAAGGGCAAAGGTGAGTTGGGGTGCTGCATAAAACCAGAGATTGAAATGAGCACAGATAAAGTTCCTTAAGCCAAATATGTAATAGAGAAGAGCTACTCCTTGCTCAACGAAATGGACTCAACACCCCATATTAAACGCCTAAGAATGTACCTGACTAGTAAGTATCTTAAAACCTATGGATCGCTATGTCTCCGAAAGAGAATCAAGCGTGTGTACAGGGGCATAAACGCAGCAGTGATAGGATTGGAGAGGTTCGGTGAGCAAATGAAGACCCTTTGAAGTCACATTGCATGGTACCCATTCCACGGGTCTCAACTCTCCAGGTTTAAGGGATTTTTCCTTCAGCAAAAACATGCATGTGGAACCCAGAGTATGATCAACCATGTGATCGGGAGACGTGTTCAAATATGTCTCAGTTCTCGTACCCTGGTACTCGGGTGCAACATTCCAGATGCTTTACTAACACTCTCCCGACTTGGAGAGTCAGTGCCTTTAACCTCCTGTTTGGCCCAGTTTGCAATTTCTGCGGAAGATGAACAGGAATAGGGAGAACCAATGAGAGACTAGCTGGAGGTGTCTGGACGGGCAAATTTAACTCTCATTTCCCACCAGGAAGAGGAATTAAGCAAAGGCTCAGCGTGCCGTGCCGGAACCAGATTAGGGCCTGAAGCAATCCTGCGGTGTTTCGGCCAGCTCACAAGAAAACGAATTGAAGAAAGGAGCTCAGGGGCACTGTAATTCACAAACCTGTAGAGTTATAAATGACAGCTATCGTCCAAAAATATACTGAAGTAAGGCTGCCAAGAAGACTTGAAAGCGGGGCAGAATTGCAGGAAACCGGTTTCAGGTGGTAGACTTGATTTGCATTTAAAGCATAGGAAAAGAGGCAGAACGTAGACAATGATGCACTTGCCAAAAAGGGCGTATGCGTTTTTTCCTGAATATATTCAGGACAAAACACATATGCCCTTTTAGGCCAACAAAGCAAGCTTGCAAAGGAAATCAGCACTACAATGAAGTCTCACTTCCCCCCAGTCAAAAGGGCCATCTGAAAAAAGTGTAAAATCCAGAAAGGCAAGACAGGCCATGGAGAACTGGGAGCCTTGTTATGCTGTTGTGCGGGATGTAAATTGCCAACAGCCACTCAGGAGAAGTGTATGGTGTTTCCTGGAACATCTAAAACAAAGCAACAGAGCCTAGGGCACTTCCACTTATGGTCCTATAGCTTAGGGAAATTTAAATCAAAAGACACAGCCAACCCAAAGTTTGGGACAGCTCTGTTTACAAGAACCTCGTTTACGGTACAAGTTCAATTTCACAGAAAGCGAAAAATGGATAAAGAAGTTGTGGTACTTACGTACAATGCAATATCACTCAGCAATGAAATCTATGTCATCAGGCCCGTAGCAGCATAATGAGTGGATTCAGGTATGATGATTCTAACTGAAATAAGTCACACAGAAAAAGAAACATCATAAGATATCACTAATACACGGAATGTAAACTTGGCTACACAGGAACTGGATTACAAAACACAACAGGGTCTCAAATTTAGAAAACCAACTTATGCTTTCTTAAGGCGAAAGGTGAGTTGGGGTGCTGCATAAAACCAGAGATTGAAATGAGCACAGATAAAGTTCGTTAAGCCAAATATGGAATAGACAAGAGCTACTCCTTGCTCAATGAAATGGACTCAACACCCCATATTAAACGCCTAAGAATGTACCTGACTAGTAAGAATCTTAAAACCTATGGATTGCTATGTCTCCGAAAGAGAATCAAGCGTGTGTACAGGGGCATAAACGCAGCAGTGATAGGATTGGAGAGGTTCGGTGAGCAAATGAAGACTTTTTGAAGTCATATTGCATGGTACCCATTCCACGGGTCTCAACTCTCCAGGTTTAAGGGATTCTTCCTTCAGCTAAATCATGCATGTGGAACCCGGAGTATGATCAACCGTGTGATCGGGAGACGTGTTCAAATATGTCTCAGTTCTCGTCCCCTGGTACTCCGGTGCAACATTCCAGACGCTTTACTAACACTCTCCTGACTTGGAGAGTCAGTGCCTTTAACCTCCTGTATGGCCCAGTTTGCAATTTTTGCGGAAGATGAACAGGAATAGGGTGAACCAATGTGAGACTAGCTGGAGGTGTCTGGACGGGCAAATTTAACTCTCATTTCCCACCAGGAAGAGGAATTAACCAAAGGCTCAGCGTGCCGTGCCAGACCATGATTAGGGCCTGAAGCAATCCTGCGGTGTTGCGGCCAGCTCACAAGAAAGCGAGTTGAAGAAAGGAGCTCAGGGGCACTGTAATTCACAAACCTGCAGAGTTATAAATGACAGCTATCGTCCAAAAATATACTGAAGTAAGGCTGCCAAGAGGATTTGAAAGCGGGGCAGAATTGCAGGAAACCGATTTCAGGAAGTAGACTGGAATTGCATTTAAAGCATAGGAAAAGAGGCAGAACGTCCACAATGATGCACTTGGCCAAAAAGGGCGTATGCGTTTTTTCATGAATATATTCAGGAAAAAACGCATACGCCCTTTTGGGCCAATCAAGCAAGCTTGCAAAGGAAATCTGCACTATAATGAAGTCTCATTTCCCCCCGGTCAAAAGGGCCATCTGAAAAAAGTGTAAAATCCAGAAAGGCAGGACAGGCCATGGAGAACTGGGAGCCTTGTTATGCTGATGGACGGGATGTAAATTGCCGACAGCCACGAGGGAGAAGTGTATGGTGTTTCCTGAAACATATAAAAAACAAAGCAACAGAGCCTAGGGCACTTCCACTTATGGTCCTATAGCTTAGGGAAATTAAAATCAAAAAGACACAGCCACCCCAAAGTTTGGGACGGCTCTGTTTACAAGAACCTCCTTTACGGTACAAGTTCAATTTCGCAGAAAGTGAAAAATGGATAAAGAAGTTGTGGTACTTACGTACAATGCAATATCACTCAGCAATGAAATCTATGTCATCAGGCCCGTAGCAGCATAATGAGTGGATTCAGGTATGATGATTCTAACTGAAATAAGTCACACAGAAAAAGAAACATCATAAGATATCACTAATACACGGAATGTAAACTTGGATACACAGGAAGTGGATTACAAAACAGAACAGGGTCTCAAATTTAGAAAACCAACTTATGCTTGCTTAAGGGGAAAGATGAGTTGGGGTGCTGCATAAAACCAGAGACTGAAATGAGCACAGATAAAGTTCCTTAAGCCAAATATGTAACAGACAAGAGCTACTACTTGCTCAACGAAATGGACTCAACACCCCATATTAAACGCCTAAGAATGTACCTGACTAGTAAGTATCTTAAAACCTATGGATTGCTATGTCTCCGAAAGAGAATCAAGCGTGTGTACAGGGGCAAAAACGCAGCTGTGATAGGGTTGGAGAGGTTCGGTGTGCAAATGAAGACCCTTTGAAGTCATATTGCATGGTACCCATTCCACGGGTCTCAACTCTCCAGGTTTAAGGGATTCTTCCTTCAGCTAAAACATGCATGTGGAACCCAGAGTATGATCAACCATGTGATCGGGAGACGTGTTCAAATATGTCTCAGTTTTCATGCCCTTGTACTCGGGTGCAACATTCCAGACGCTTTATTAACACTCTCCCGACTTGGAGAGTCAGTGCCTTTAACCTCCTGTTTGGCCCGGTTTGCAATTTCTGCGGAAGATGAACAGGAATAGGGAGAACCAATGAGAGACTAGCTGGAGGTGTCTGGACGGGCAAATTTAACTCTCATTTCCCACCAGGAAGAGGAATTAACCAACGGCTCAGCGTGACGTGCCGCAACCAGATTAGTGCCTGAAGCAAAACTGCGGTGTTGCGGCCAGCTCACAAGAAAGCGAGTTGAAGAAAGGAGCTCAGGGGCACTGTAATTCACACACCTGCAGAGTTATAAATGACAGCTATCATCCAAAAGTATACTGAAGTAAGGCTGCCAAGAGGACTTGAATGTGGGGCAGAATTGCAGGAAACCAATTTCAGGAGGTACACTGGAATTGCATTTAAAGCATAGGAAAAGAGGAAGAACGTCCACAATAATGCACTTGGCCAAAAAGGGCATATGCGTTTTTTCCTGAATATATTCAGGAAAAAACATATACGCCGTTTTTGGCCAACCAAGCAAGCTTGCAAAGGAAATCTGCACTACAATGAAGTCTCACTTCCCCCTGCTCAAAAGGGCCATCTGAAAAAAGTGTAAAATCCAGAAAGGCAGGACAGGCTATGGAGAACTGGGAGCCTTGTTATGCTGATGGGTGGGATGTAAATTGCCAAAAGCCACTGGGAAGAAGTGTATGGTGTTTCCTGAAACATCTAAAAAACAAAGCAACAGAGCCTAGGGCACTTCCACTTATGGTCCTATAGCTTAGGGAAATTAAAATCAAAAAGACACAGCCACCCCAAATTTTGGGTCGGCTCTGTTTACAAGAACCTCGTTTATGGTACAAGTTCAATATAGCAGAAAATGAAAAATGGATAAAGAAGTTGTGGTACTTACGTACAATGCAATATCACTCAGCAATGAAATCTCTGTCAACAGGCCTGTAGCAGAAAATGAGTGGGTTCAGGTATGATGAATCTAAGTGAAATAAGTCACACAGAAAAAGAAACATCATAAGATATCACTAATACACGGAATGTAAACTTGGCTACACAGGAACGGATTACAAAACAGAACAGGGTCTCAAATTTAGAAAACCAACTTATGCTTGCTTAAGGGGAAAGGTGAGTTGGGGTGCTGCATAAAACCAGAGATTGAAATGAGCACAGGTAAAGTTCCTTAAGCCAAATATGTAATAGACAAGAGCTACTCCTTGCTCAACGAAATGGACTCAACACCTCATATTAAACGCCAATGAATGTACCTGACTAGTAAGTATCTTAAAACCTATGGATTGCTATGTCTCTGAAAGACAATCAACCGTGTGTACAGGGGCATAAACGCAGCAGTGATAGGATTGGAGAGGTTCGGTGAGCAAATGAAGACCCTTTGAAGTCATATTGCATGGTACCCATGCCACGGGTCTCAACTCTCCAGGTTTAAGGGATTCTTCCTTCAGCTGAAACATGCATGTGGAACCCAGAGGATGATCAACCGTGTGATCGGGAGACGTGTTCAAATATGTCTCAGTTTTCGTCCCCTGGTACTCGGGTGCAACATTCCAGACGCTTTACTAACACTCTCCCGACTTGGAGAGTCAGTGCCTTTAACCTCCTGTTTGGCCCAGTTTGCAATTTCTGCGGAAGATGAACAGGGATAGGGAGGACCAATGAGAGACTAGCTGGAGGTGTGTGGACGGGCAATTTTAACTCTCATTTCCCACCAGGAAGAGGAATTAACCAAAGGCTCAGCGTGCAGTGCCGAAACCAGATTAGGGACTGAAGCAATCCTGCGGTGTTGCGGACAGCTAACAAGAAAGCGAGTTGAAGAAAGGAGCTCAGGGGCACTGTAATTCACAAAACTGCAGAGTTATAAATGACAGCTATCGTCCAAAAATATACTGAAGTAAGGCTGCCAAGAGGACTTGAAAGCGGGGCAGAATTGCAGGAAACCGATTTCAGGAGGTAGACTGGAATTGCATTTAAAGCATAGGAAAAGAGGCAGAACATCCACAATGATGCACTTGGCCAAAAAGGGCGTATATGTTTTTTCCTGAATATATTCAGGAAAAAACACATACGCCCTTTTTGGCCAACCAAGCAAGCTTGCAAAGGAAATCTGCACTACAATGAAGTCTCACTTCCCCCCAGTCAAAAGGGCCATCTGAAAAAAGTGTAAAATCCAGAAAGGCAGGACAGGCCATGGAGAACTGGGAGCCTTGTTATGCTGATGGTCGGGATGTGAATTGCCAACAGCCACTGGGGAGAAGTGTATGGTGTTTCCTGAAACATCTAAAAAAAAAGCAACAGAGCCTAGGGCACTTCCACTTATGGTCCTATAGCTTAGGGAAATTATAATCAAAAAGTCTCAGCCACCCCAAAGTTTGGGAAGGTTCTGTTTACAAGAACCTCGTTTACGGTACAAGTTCAATATCGCAGAGAGTGAAAAATGGATAAAGAAATTGTGCTACTTACTTACAATGCAATATCACTCAGCAATGAAATCTAAGGCATCACGCCCATAGCAGCATAATGAGTGGATTCAGGTATGATGATTCTAACTGAAATAAGTCACACAGAAAAAGAAACATCATAAGATATCACTAATACACGGAATGTAAACTTGGCTACACAGGAACTGGATTAAAAAACAGAACAGGGTCTCAAATGTAGAAAACCAACTTATGCTTGCTTAAGGGGAAAGGTGAGTTGGGGTGCTGCATAAAACCAGAGATTGAAATGAGCACAGATAAAGTTCCTTAAGCCAAATATTAATAGACAAGAGCTACTCCTTGCTCAACGAAATGGGCTCAACACCCCATATTAAACGCCTAAGAATGTACCTGATTAGTAAGTATCTTAAAACCTATGGATTGCTATGTCTCCGAAAGAGAATCAAGCGTGTGTACAGGGGCATAAACGCAGCAGTGATAGGATTGAAGAGGTTCGGTGAGTAAATGAAGACCCTTTGAAGTCATATTTCATGGTACCCATTCCACGGGTCTCAACTCTCCAGGTTTAAGGGATTCTATCTTCAGCTAAAACATGCATGTGGAACCCAGAGTATGATCAGCTGTGTGATCGGGACACGTGTTCAAATATGTCTCAGTTTTCCTCCCCTGGTTCTCGGGTGCAACATTCCAGATGCTTTACTAACACTCTCCCAACTTGGAGAGTCAGTGCCTTTAACCTCCTGTTTGGCCCAGTTTGCAATTTCTGCGGAAGATGAACAGGAATAGGGTGAACCAATGAGAGACTAGCTGGAGGTGTCTGGACGGGCAAATTTAACTCTCATTTCCCACCAGGAAGAGGAATTAACCAAAGGCTCAGCGTGCCGTGCCAGAACCAGATTAGGGCCTGACGCAATCCTGTGGTGTTGCGGCCAGCTCACAAGAAAGCGAGTTGAAGAAAGGAGCTCAGGGGCACTGTAATCACAAACCTGCAGAGTTATAAATGACAGCTATCGTCCAAAAATATACTGAAGTAAGGCTGCCAAGAGGACTTGAAAGCGGGGCAGAATTGCAGGAAACCGATTTCAGGAGGTAGACTGGAATTGCATTTAAAGCATAGGAAAAGAGGCAGAACGTCGACAATGATGCACTTGGCCAATAAGGGCGTATGCGTTTTTTCCTGAATATATTCAGGAAAAGACGCATATGCCCTTTTTGGCCAACCAAGCAAGCTTGCAAAGGAAATCTGCACTACAATGAAGTCTCACTTCCCCCCGGTCAAAAGGGCCATCTGAAAAAAGTGTAAAATCCAGAAAGGTAGAACAGGCCATGGAGAACTGGGAGCCTTGTTATGCTGATGGATGGGATGTAAATTGCCAACAGCCACTAGGGAGAAGTGTATGGTGTTTCCTGAAACATCTAAAAAACAAAGCAACAGAGCCTAAGACACTTCCACTTATGGTCCTATAGCTTAGGGAAATTAAAATGAAAAAGACACAGCCACCCCAAAGTTTGGGACAGCTCTGTTTACAAGAACCTCGTTTACGGTACAAGTTCAATATCACAGAAAGTGAAAAATGGATAAAGAAGTTGTGGTACTTACGTACAATGCAATATCACTCAGCAATGACATCTATGTCATCAGGCCCATAGCAGCATAATGAGTGGATTCAGGTATGATGATTGTAACTGAAATAAGTCACACAGAAAAAGAAACATCGTAAGATATCACTAATACACGGAATGTAAACTTGGCTACAAAGGAACTGGATTACAAAACAGAACAGGGTCTCAAATTTAGAAAACCAACTTATGCTTGCTTAAGGGGAAATGTGAGTTGGGGTGCTGCATAAAACCAGAGATTGAAATGAGCACAGATAAAGTTCCTTAAGCCAAATATGTAATAGACAAGAGCTACTCCTTACTCAACGAAATGGACTCAATACCCCATATTAAACGCTTAAGAATGTACCTGACTAGTAAGCATCTTAAAAGGTATGGATTGCTATGTCTCCAAAAGAGAATCAAGCGTGTGTACAGGGGCATAAACGCAGCAGTGATAGGATTGGAGAGGTTAGGTGAGCAAATGAAGACCCTTTGAAGTCATATTGCATGGTACCCATTCCACGGGTCTCAACTCTCCATGTTTAAGGGATTCCTCCTTCAGCTAAAACATGCATGTGGAACCCAGAGTATGATAAACCGTGTGATCGGGAGACGTGTTCAAATATGTCTCCATCCTCCTCCCCTGGTACTCGGGTGCAACATTCCAGACGCTTTACTAACACTCTCCCGACTTGGAGAGTCAGTGCCTTTAACCTCCTGTTTGGCCCAGTTTGCAAATTCTTCGGAAGATGAACAGGAATAGGGAAGACCAATGAGAGACTAGCTGGAGGTGTCTGGACGGGCAAATTTAACTCTCATTTCCCACCAGGAAGAGGAATTAACCAAAGGCTCAGCGTGCCGTGCCGGAACCAGATTAGGGCCTGAAGCAATCCTGTGGTGTTGCGGCCAGCTCACAAGAAAGCGAGTTGAAGAAAGGAGCTCAGGGGCACTGTAATTCACAAACCTGCAGAGTTATAAATGACAGCTATCATCCAAAAATATACTGAAGTAAGGCTGCCAAGAGGACTTGAAAGCGGGGCAGAATTGCAGGAAACCGAGTTCAGGAGGTAGACTGGAATTGCATTTAAAGCATAGGAAAAGAGGCAGAACGTCGACAATGATGCACTTGGCCAAAAAGTGCGTATGCGTTTTTTCCTGATTATATTCAGGAAAAAACGCATACACACTTTTTGGCCAACCAAACAAGCTTGCAAAGGAAATATGCACTGCAATGAAGTCTCACTTCCCCCTGGTCAAAAGGGCCATCTGAAAAAAGTGTAAAATCCAGAAAGGCAGGACAGACCATGGAGAACTGGGAGCCTTGTTATGCTGATGGGCGAGATGTACATTGCCAAAAGCCACTTGGGAGAAGTGTATGCTGATTCCTGAAACATCTACAAAACAAAGCAACAGAGCTTAGGGCACTTCCACTTATGGTCCTATAGCTTAGGGAAATTAAAATTAAAAAGACACAGCCACCCCAAAGTTTGGGACGGCCCTGTTTACAAGAACCTCATTTACGGTACAAGTTCAATATCACAGAAAGCGAAAAATGGATAAAGAACTTGTGGTATTTACGTACAATGCAATATCACTCAGCAATGACATCTATGTCATCAGGCCCGTAGCAGCATAATGAGTGGATTCAGGTATGATGATTCTAACTGAAATAAGTCACACAGAAAAAGAAACATCATAAGATATCACTAATACACGGAATGTAAACTTGGCTACACACTAACTGAATTACAAAACAGAACAGGGTCTCAAATTTAGAAAACCAACTTATGCTTGCTTAAGGGGAAAGGTGAGTTGGGGTGCTGCATAAAACCAGAGATTGAAATGAGCACAGATAAAGTTCCTTAAGCCAAATATGTAATAGACAAGAGCTACTCCTTGCTCAACGAAATGGACTCAACACCCCATATTAAACGCCTAAGAATGTACCTGACTAGGAAGTATCTTAAAACCTATGGATTGCTATCTCTCCGAAAGAATATCAAGCGTGTGTACAGGGGCATAAACGCAGCAGTGATAGGATTGGAGAGGTTCGGTGAGCAACTGAAGACCCTTTGAAGTCATATTGCATGGTACCCTTTCCACGGGTCTCAACTCTCCAGGTTTAAGGGATTCTCCCTTCGGTTAAAACATGCATGTGGAAACCAGAGTATGATCAACCGTGTGATCGGGAGACCTATTCAAATATGTCTCAGTTTTAAACCCCTGGTACTCGGGTGCAACATTCCAGACGCTTTACTAACACTCTCCCGACTTGGAGAGTCAGTGCCTTTAACCTCTTGTTTGGACCTGTTTGTAAATTCTCCGGAAGATGAACTGGAAAAGGGAGAACCAATGAGAGACTAGCTGGAGTTGTCTGGACGGGCAAATTTAACTCTCATTTCCCACCAGGAAGAGGAATTAACCAAAGGCTCAGCGTGCCGTGCCGGAACCAGATTAGGGCCTGAAGCAATCCTGCGGTGTTGCGGCGAGCTCACAAGAAACTGAGTTGAAGAAAGGAGCTCAGGGGCACTGTAATTCACAAACCTGCAGAGTTATAAATGACAGCTATCGTCCAAAAATATACTGAAGTAAGGCTGCCAAGAGGACTTGAAAGCGGGGCAAAATTGCAGGAAACCGATTTCAGGAGGTAGACTGGAATTGCATTTAAAGCATAGGAAAAGAGGCAGAACGTCCACAATGATGCACCTGGCCAAAAAGGGCGTATGCGTTTTTTCCTGAATATATTCAGGAAAAAACGCATACGCCCTTTTTGGCCAACCAAGCAAGCTTGCAAAGGAAATCTGCACTACAATGAAGTCTCACTTCCCCCCAGTCAAAAGGGCCATCTGAAAAAAGTGTAAAATCCAGAAAGGCAGGACAGGCCATGGAGAACTGGGAGCCTTGTTATGCTGATGAGCGGGATGTAAATGGCCAACAGCCACTCGGGAGAGGTGTATGGTGTTTCCTGAAACATCTAAAAAACAAAGCAACAGAGCCTAGGTCAATTCCACTTATGGTCCTATAGCTTAGGGAAATTAAAATAAAAAAGTCACAGCCACCCCAAAGTTTGGGACAGCTCTGTTTACAAGAACCTCGTTTACGGTACAAGTTAAATATCGCAGAAAACGAAAAATGGATAAAGAAGTTGTGGTACTTACGTACAATGCAATATCACTCAGCAATGAAATCTATGTCATGAGGCCCGTAGCAGCATAATGAGTGGATTCAGGAATGATGATTCTAACTGAAATAAGTCACACAGAAAAAGAAACATCATAAGATATCACTAATACACGGAATGTAAACTTGGCTACACAGGAACTGGATTACAAAACAGAACAGGGTCTCAAATTTAGAAAACCAACTTATGCTTGCTTAAGGGGAAAGGTGAGTTGGGGTGCTGCATAAAACCAGAGATTGAAATGAGCACAGATAAAGTTCCTTAAGCCAAATATGGAATAGACAAGAGCTACTCCTTGCTCAACGAAATGGACTCAACACCCCATATTAAACGCCTAAGAATATACCTGACTAGTAAGTATCTTAAAACCTATGGATTGCTATGTCTCCGAAAGAGAATCAAGCATGTGTACAGGGGCATAAACGCAGCAGTGATAGGATTGGAGAGGTTCGGTGAGCAAATGAAGACCCTTTGAAGTCATATTGCATGGTACCCATTCCAAGGGTCTCAACTCTCCAGGTTTAAGGGATTTTTCCTTCAGCTGAAACATGCATGTGGAACCCAGAGTATGATCAACCGTGTGATCAGGAGACGTGTTCAAATATGTCTCAGTTCTCGTCCCCTGGTACTCGGGTGCAACATTCCAGACGCTTTACTAACACTCTCCTGACTTGGAGAGTCAGTGCCTTTAACCTCCTGTTTGGCCCAGTTTGCAATTTCTGCGGAAGATTATTAGGAATAGGGAGGACCAATGAGAGACTAGCTGGAGGTTTCTGGACGGGCAAATTTAACTCTCATTTCCCACCAGGAAGAGGAATAAACCAAAGGCACAGCGTGCCGTGCCGGAACCAGATTAGGGCCTGAAGCAATCCTGCGGTGTTGCGGCCAGCTCAGAAGAAAGCGAGTTGAAGAAAGGAGCTCAGGGGCACTGTAATTCACAAACCTGCAGAGTTATAAATGACAGCTATCGTCCAAAAATATACTGAAATAAGGCTGCCAAGAGGACATGAAAGCGGGGCAGAATTGCAGGAAACCGATTTCAGGAGGTAGACTGGAATTGCATTTAAAGCATAGGAAAAGAGGCAGAACGTCGACAATGATGCACTTGGCCAAAAAGGGCGTATGCGTTTTTTCCTGAATATATTCAGGAAAAAACGCATACGCCCTTTTTGGCCAACCAAGCAAGCTTGCAAAGGAAATCTGCACTACAATGAAGTCTCACTTCCCCCCGGTCAAAAGGGCCATCTGAAAAAAGTGTAAAATCCAGAAAGGCAGGACAGGCCATGGAGAACTGGTTGCCTTGTTATGCTGATGGGCGGGATGTAAATTGCCAACAGCCACTGGGGAGAAGTGTATGGTGTTTCCTGAAACATCTAAAAAACAAAGCAACAGAGCCTAGGGCACTTCCACTTATGGTCCTATAGCTTAGGGAAATTAAAATCAAAAAGACACAGCCACCCCAAAGTTTGGGACGGCTCTGTTTACAAGAACCTCGTTTACGCTACAAGTTCAATATCACAGAAAGTGAAAAATGGATAAAGAATTTGTGGTACTTACGTACAATGCAATATCACTCAGCATTGACATCTATGTCATGAGGCCCGTAGCAGCATAATGAGTGGATTCAGGTATGATGATTCTAACTGAAATAAGTCACACAGAAAAAGAAACATCATAAGATATCACTAATACACGGAATGTAAACTTGGCTACACAGGAACTGAATTACAAAACAGAACAGGGTCTCAAATTTAGAAAACCAACTTATGCTTGCTTAAGGGGAAAGGTGAGTTGGGGTGCTGCATAAAACCAGAGATTGAAATGAGCACAGATAAAGTTCCTTAAGCCAAATATGGAATAGACAGGAGCTACTCCTTGCTCAACGAAATGGACTCAACACCCCATATTAAACGCCTAAGAATGTATCTGACTAGTAAGTATCTTAAAACCTATGGATTGCTATGTCTCCGAAAGAGAATCAAGCGTGTGTACAGGGGCATAAACGCAGCAGTGATAGGATTGGAGAGGTTCGGTAAGCAAATGAAGACCCTTTGAAGTCATATTGCATGGTACCCATTCCAAGGGTCTCAACTCTCCAGGTTTAAGGGATTTTTCCTTCAGCTGAAACATGCATGTGGAACCCAGAGTATGATCAACCGTGTGATCAGGAGACGTGTTCAAATATGTCTCAGTTCTCGTCCCCTGGTACACGGGTGCAACATTCCAGACAGTTTACTAACACTCTGCCGACTTGGAGAGTCAGTGCCTTTAACCTCCTGTTTGGCCCCGTTTGCAATTTCTGCGGAAGATGAACAGGAATAGGGAGGACCAATGAGAGACTAGGTGGAGTTGTCTGGACGGGCAAATTTAACTCTCATTTCCCACCAGGAAGAGGAATTAACCAAAGGCTCAGCGTGCTGTGCCGGAACCAGATTAGGGCCTGAAGCAATCCTGCGGTGTTGCGGCCAGCTCAGAAGAAAGCGAGTTGAAGAAAGGAGCTCAGGGACACTGTAATTCACAAACCTGCAGAGTTATAAATGACAGCTATCGTCCAAAAATATACTGAAGTAAGGCTACCAAGAGGACTTGAAAGTGGGGCAGAATTGCAGGAAACCGATATCGGGAGGTAGACTGGAATTGCATTTAAACCATAGGAAATGAGGCAGAACGTGGACAATGATGCACTTGGCCAAAAAGGGCGTATGTGTTTTTTCCTGAATATATTCAGGAAAAAACGCATACGCCCTTTTTGGCCAACCAAGCAAGCTTGCAAAGGAAATCTGCACTACAATGAAGTCTCACTTCTCCCCGGCAAAAAGGGCCATCTGAAAAAAGTGTAAAATCCAGAAAGGCAGGACAGGCCATGGAGAACTGGGAGCCTTGTTATGCTGATGGGCGGTATGTAAATTGCCAACAGCCACTCGGGAGAAGTGTATGGTGTTTCCTGAAACATCTAAAAAACAAAGCAACAGAGCCTAGGGCACTTCCACTTATGGTCCTATAGCTTAGGAAAATTAAAATCAAAAAGACACAGCCACCCCAATGTTTGGGATGGCTCTGTTTACAAGAAACTCGTTTACGGTACAAGTTCAATATCGCATAAAGCGAAAAATGGATAAAGAAGTTGTGGTACTTACGTACAATGCAATATCACTCAGCAATGACATCTATGTCATCAGGCCCATAGCAGCATAATGAGTGGATTCAGGTATGATGATTCTAACTGAAATAAGTCACACAGAAAAAGAAACATCATAAGATATCACTAATACACGGAATGTAAACTTGGCTACACAGGAACTGAATTTCAAAACAGAACCTGGTCCCAAATTTAGAAAATCAACTTATGCTTGCTTAAGGGGAAAGGTGAGTTGGGGTGCTACATAAAACCAGAGATTGAAATGAGCACAAATAAAGTTCCTTAAGCCAAATATGTCATAGACACGAGCTACTCCTTGCTCAACGAAATGGACTCAAAACCCCATATTAAACACCTAATAATGTACCTGACTAGTAATATCTTAAAATCTATGGATTACTATGTCTCCGAAAGAGAATCAAGCGTGTGTACAGGGGCATAAACGCAGCAGTGATAGGATTGGAGAGGTTCGGTGAGCAAACGAAGACCCTTTGAAGTCATAATGAATGGTACCCATTCCACGGGTCTCAACTCTCAAGGTTTAAGGGATTCTTCCTTCAGCTAAAACATGCATGTGGAACCCAGAGTAAGATCAACAGTTTGACCGGGAGACTTGTTCAAATATGTCTCAGTTTTCCTCCTGTGGTACTCGGGTACAACATTCCAGATGCTTTACTAACACTCTCCCGACTTGGAGAGTCAGTGCCTTTAACCTCTTGTTTGGGCCAGTTTGCAATTTCTGCGGAAGATGAACAGGAATAGGGAGAACCAATGAGAGACTAGCTGGAGGTGTCTGGACGGGCAAATTTAACTCTCATTTCCCACCAGGAAGAGGAATTAACCAAAGGCTCAGCGTGCCGTGCCGGAACCAGATTAGGGCCTGAAGCAATCCTGCGGTGTTGCGGCCAGCTCACGAGAAAGCGAGTTGAAGAAAGGAGCTCAGGGGCACTGTAATTCACAAACCTGCAGAGTTATAAATGACAGCTATTGTCCAAAAATATACTGAAGTAAGGCTGCCAAGAGGACTTGAAAGCGGGGCAGAATTGCAGGAAACCGATTTCAGGAGGTAGACTGGAATTGCATTTAAAACATAGGAAAAGAGGCAGAACGTTGACAATGATGCACTTGGCCAAAAAGGGCGTATGCGTTTTTTCCTGAATATATTCAGGAAAAAGTGCATACGATCTTTTTGGCCAACCAAGCAAGCTTGCAAAGGAAATCTGCACTACAATGAAGTCTCACTTCCCCCCAGTCAAAAGGGCCATCTGAAAAAAGTGTAAAATCCAGAAAGGCAGGACAGGCCATAGAGAACTCGGAGCCTTGTTATGCTGATGGGCGGGAGGTAACTTGCCAACAGCCACTCAGGAGAAGTGTATGGTGTTTCCTGGAACATCTAAAACAAAGCAACAGAGCCTAGGGCACTTCCACTTATGGTCCTGCAGCTTAGGGAAATTAAAATCAAAAAGACACAGCCACCCCAATGTTTGGGACGGCTCTGTTTACAAGAACCTCCTTTACGGTACAAGTTCAATATCAGAGAAAGTGAAAAATGGATAAAGAAGTTGTGGTACTTACGTACAATGCAATATCACTCAGCAATGAAATCTATGTCATCAGGCCCGTAGCAGCATAGAGTGGATTCAGGTATGATGATTCTAACTGAAATAAGTCACACAGAATAAGAAACATCATAAGATATCACTAATACACGGAATGTAAATTTGGCTACACAGGAACTGGATTACAAAACAGATCAGAGTCTCAAATTTAGAAAACCAACTTATGCTTGCTTAAGGGGAAAGGTGAGTTGGGGTGCTGCATAAAACCAGAGATTGAAATGAGCACAGATAAAGTTCCTTAAGCCAAATATGTAATAGACAAGAGCTACTCCTTGCTCAACGAAATGGACTCAAAACCCCATATTAAACGCCTAATAATGTACCTGACTAGTAAGTATCTTAAAACCTATGGATTGCTATGTCTCTGAAAGTGAATCAATCGTGAGTACAGGGGCAAAAACGCAGCAGTGATAGGATTGGAGAGTTTTGGTGAGCAAATGAAGACCCTTTGAAGTCATATTGCATGGTACCCATTCCACGGGTCTCAACTCTCCAGGTTAAGGGATTCTTCCTTCAGCTAAAACATGCATGTGGAACCCAGAGTATGATCAACCGTGTGATCGGGAGACGTGTTGAAATATGTCTCAGTTCTCGTCCCCTGGTACTCGGGTGCAACATTCCAGATGCTTTACTAACACTCTCCCAACTTGGAGAGTCAGTGCCTTTAACCTCCTGTTTGGCCCAGTTTGCAAATTCCGCGGAAGATGAACAGGAATAGGGAGGACCAATGAGAGACTAGCTGGAGGTGTCTGGACGGGAAAATTTAACTCTCATTTCCCACCAGGAAGAGGAATTAACCAAAGGCTCAGCATGCCATGCCGGAACCAGATTAGGGCCTGAAGCAATCCTGCGGTGTTGCGGCCAGCTCACAAGAAAGCGAGTTGAAGAAAGGAGCTCAGGGGCACTGTAATTCACAAACCTGCAGAGTTATAAATGACAGCTATCATCCAAAAATATACTGAAGTAAGGCTGCCAAGAGGACTTGAAAGCCGGGCAGAATTGCAGGAAACCGATTTCAGGAGGTAGACTGGAATTGCATTTAAAGCATAGGAAAAGAGGCAGAAGGTCGACAATGATGCACTTGGCCAAAAAGGGCGTATGCGTTTTTTCCTGAATATATTCAGGAAAAAACGCATACGCCCTTTTTGGCCAACCAAGCAAGCTTGCAAAGGAAATCTGCACTACAATGAAGTCTCACTTCCTCCCCCCCCGTCAAACGGGCCATCTGAAAAAAGTGTAAAATCCAGAAAGGCAGGACAGGCCATGGAGAACTGGGAGCCTTGTTATGCTGATGGGCAGGATGTAACTTGCCAACAGCCACTCGGGAGAAGTGTATGGTGTTTCCTGAAACATCTAAAAAACAAAGCAACAGAGCCTAGGGCACTTCCACTTATGGTCCTGCAGCTTAGGGAAATTAAAATAAAAAAGACACAGCCACCCCAAAGTTTGGGATGGCTCTGTTTACAAGAAACTCGTTTACGGTACAAGTTCAATATCGCATAAAGCGAAAAATGGATAAAGAAGTTGTGGTACTTACGTACAATGCAATATCACTCAGCAATGACATCTATGTCATCAGGCCCATAGCAGCATAATGAGTGGATTCAGGTATGATGATTCTAACTGAAATAAGTCACACAGAAAAAGAAACATCGTAAGATATCACTAATACACGGAATATAAACTTGGCTACAAAGGAACTGGATTACAAAACAGAACAGGGTCTCAAATTTAGAAAACCAACTTATGCTTGCTTAAGGGGAAATGTGAGTTGGGGTGCTGCATAAAACCAGAGATTGAAATGAGCACAGATAAAGTTCCTTAAGCCAAATATGTAATAGACAAGAGCTACTCCTTACTCAACGAAATGGACTCAATACCCCATATTAAACGCTTAAGAATGTACCTGACTAGTAAGCATCTTAAAAGGTATGGATTGCTATGTCTCCAAAAGAGAATCAAGCGTGTGTACAGGGGCATAAACGCAGCAGTGATAGGATTGGAGAGGTTAGGTGAGCAAATGAAGACCCTTTGAAGTCATATTGCATGGTACCCATTCCACGGGTCTCAACTCTCCATGTTTAAGGGATTCCTCCTTCAGCTAAAACATGCATGTGGAACACAGAGTATGATAAACCGTGTGATCGGGAGACGTGTTCAAATATGTCTCCATCCTCCTCCCCTGGTACTCGGGTGCAACATTCCAGACGCTTTACTAACACTCTCCCGACTTGGAGAGTCAGTGCCTTTAACCTCCTGTTTGGCCCAGTTTGCAAATTCTTCAGAAGATGAACAGGAATAGGGAAGACCAATGAGAGACTAGCTGGAGGTGTCTGGACGGGCAAATTTAACTCTCATTTCCCACCAGGAAGAGGAATTAACCAAAGGCTCAGCGTGCCGTGCCGGAACCAGATTAGGGCCTGAAGCAATCCTGTGGTGTTGCGGCCAGCTCACAAGAAAGCGAGTTGAAGAAAGGAGCTCAGGGGCACTGTAATTCACAAACCTGCAGAGTTATAAATGACAGCTATCATCCAAAAATATACTGAAGTAAGGCTGCCAAGAGGACTTGAAAGCGGGGCAGAATTGCAGGAAACCGAGTTCAGGAGGTAGACTGGAATTGCATTTAAAGCATAGGAAAAGAGGCAGAACGTCGACAATGATGCACTTGGCCAAAAAGTGCGTATGCGTTTTTTCCTGATTATATTCAGGAAAAAACGCATACACTTTTTGGCCAACCAAACAAGCTTGCAAAGGAAATATGCACTGCAATGAAGTCTCACTTCCCCCCGGTCAAAAGGGCCATCTGAAAAAAGTGTAAAATCCAGAAAGGCAGGACAGGCCATGGAGAACTGGGAGCCTTGTTATGCTGATGGGCGAGATGTACATTGCCAAAAGCCACTTGGGAGAAGTGTATGCTGATTCCTGAAACATCTACAAAACAAAGCAACAGAGCCTAGGGCACTTCCACTTATGGTCCTATAGCTTAGGGAAATTAAAATTAAAAAGACACAGCCACCCCAAAGTTTGGGACGGCCCTGTTTACAAGAACCTCATTTACGGTACAAGTTCAATATCACAGAAAGCGAAAAATGGATAAAGAACTTGTGGTATTTACGTACAATGCAATATCACTCAGCAATGACATCTATGTCATCAGGCCCGTAGCAGCATAATGAGTGGATTCAGGTATGATGATTCTAACTGAAATAAGTCACACAGAAAAAGAAACATCATAAGATATCACTAATACACGGAATGTAAACTTGGCTACACACTAACTGAATTACAAAACAGAAAAGGGTCTCAAATTTAGAAAACCAACTTATGCTTGCTTAAGGGGAAAGGTGAGTTGGGGTGCTGCATAAAACCAGAGATTGAAATGAGCACAGATAAAGTTCCTTAAGCCAAATATGTAATAGACAAGAGCTACTCCTTGCTCAACGAAATGGACTCAACACCCCATATTAAACGCCTAAGAATGTACCTGACTAGGAAGTATCTTAAAACCTATGGATTGCTATCTCTCCGAAAGAATATCAAGCGTGTGTACAGGGGCATAAACGCAGCAGTGATAGGATTGGAGAGGTTCGGTGAGCAACTGAAGACCCTTTGAAGTCATATTGCATGGTACCCTTTCCACGGGTCTCAACTCTCCAGGTTTAAGGGATTCTCCCTTCGGTTAAAACATGCATGTGGAAACCAGAGTATGATCAACCATGTGATCGGGAGACCTATTCAAATATGTCTCAGTTTTAAACCCCTGGTACTCGGGTGCAACATTCCAGACGCTTTACTAACACTCTCCCGACTTGGAGAGTCAGTGCCTTTAACCTCTTGTTTGGACCTGTTTGTAATTTCTCCGGAAGATGAACTGGAAAAGGGAGAACCAATGAGAGACTAGCTGGAGTTGTCTGGACGCGCAAATTTAACTCTCATTTCCCACCAGGAAGAGGAATTAACCAAAGGCTCAGCGTGCCGTGCCGGAACCAGATTAGGGCCTGAAGCAATCCTGCGGTGTTGCGGCGAGCTCACAAGAAACTGAGTTGAAGAAAGGAGCTCAGGGGCACTGTAATTCACAAACCTGCAGAGTTATAAATGACAGCTATCGTCCAAAAATATACTGAAGTAAGGCTGCCAAGAGGACTTGAAAGCGGGGCAAAATTGCAGGAAACCGATTTCAGGAGGTAGACTGGAATTGCATTTAAAGCATAGGAAAAGAGGCAGAACGTCCACAATGATGCACTTGGCCAAAAAGGGCGTATGCGTTTTTTCCTGAATATATTCAGGAAAAAACGCATACGCCCTTTTTGGCCAACCAAGCAAGCTTGCAAAGGAAATCTGCACTACAATGAAGTCTCACTTCCCCCCAGTCAAAAGGGCCATCTGAAAAAAGTGTAAAATCCAGAAAGGCAGGACAGGCCATGGAGAACTGGGAGCCTTGTTATGCTGATGAGCGGGATGTAAATGGCCAACAGCCACTCGGGAGAGGTGTATGGTGTTTCCTGAAACATCTAAAAAACAAAGCAACAGAGCCTAGGTCAATTCCACTTATGGTCCTATAGCTTAGGGAAATTAAAATAAAAAAGACACAGCCACCCCAAAGTTTGGGACGGCTCTGTTTACAAGAACCTCGTTTACGGTACAAGTTAAATATCGCAGAAAACGAAAAATGGATAAAGAAGTTGTGGTACTTACGTACAATGCAATATCACTCAGCAATGAAATCTATGTCATGAGGCCCGTAGCAGCATAATGAGTGGATTCAGGTATGATGATTCTAACTGAAATAAGTCACACAGAAAAAGAAACATCATAAGATATCACTAATACACGGAATGTAAACTTGGCTACACAGGAACTGGATTACAAAACAGAACAGGGTCTCAAATTTAGAAAACCAACTTATGCTTGCTTAAGGGGAAAGGTGAGTTGGGGTGCTGCATAAAACCAGAGATTGAAATGAGCACAGATAAAGTTTCTTAAGCCAAATATGGAATAGACAAGAGCTACTCCTTGCTCAACGAAATGGACTCAACACCCCATATTAAACGCCTAAGAATGTACCTGACTAGTAAGTATCTTAAAACCTATGGATTGCTATGTCTCCGAAAGAGAATCAAGCGTGTGTACAGGGACATAAACGCAGCAGTGATAGGATTGGAGAGGTTCGGTGAGCAAATGAAGACCCTTTGAAGTCATATTGCATGGTACCCATTCCAAGGGTCTCAACTCTCCAGGTTTAAGGGATTTTTCCTTCAGCTGAAACATGCATGTGGAACCCAGAGTATGATCAACCGTGTGATCAGGAGACGTGTTCAAATATGTCTCAGTTCTCGTCCCCTGGTACTCGGGTGCAACATTCCAGACGGTTTACTAACACTCTGCCGACTTGGAGAGTCAGTGCCTTTAACCTCCTGTTTGGCCCAGTTTGCAATTTCTGCGGAAGATGAACAGGAATAGGGAGGACCAATGAGAGACTAGCTGGAGGTTTCTGGACGGGCAAATTTAACTCTCATTTCCCACCAGGAAGAGGAATAAACCAAAGGCACAGCGTGCCGTGCCGGAACCAGATTAGGGCCTGAAGCAATCCTGCGGTGTTGCGGCCAGCTCAGAAGAAAGCGAGTTGAAGAAAGGAGCTCAGGGACACTGTAATTCACAAACCTGCAGAGTTATAAATGACAGCTATCGTCCAAAAATATACTGAAGTAAGGCTGCCAAGAGGACTTGAAAGTGGGGCAGAATTGCAGGAAACCGATATCGGGAGGTAGACTGGAATTGCATTTAAAGCATAGGAAATGAGGCAGAACGTGGACAATGATGCACTTGGCCAAAAAGGGCGTATGTGTTTTTTCCTGAATATATTCAGGAAAAAACGCATACGCCCTTTTTGGCCAACCAAGCAAGCTTGCAAAGGAAATCTGCACTACAATGAAGTCTCACTTCTCCCCGGCAAAAAGGGCCATCTGAAAAAAGTGTAAAATCCAGAAAGGCAGGACAGGCCATGGAGAACTGGGAGCCTTGTTATGCTGATGGGCGGTATGTAAATTGCCAACAGCCACTCGGGAGAAGTGTATGGTGTTTCCTGAAACATCTAAAAAACAAAGCAACAGAGCCTAGGGCACTTCCACTTATGGTCCTATAGCTTAGGAAAATTAAAATCAAAAAGACACAGCCACCCCAAAGTTTGGGATGGCTCTGTTTACAAGAAACTCGTTTACGGTACAAGTTCAATATCGCATAAAGCGAAAAATGGATAAAGAAGTTGTGGTACTTACGTACAATGCAATATCACTCAGCAATGACATCTATGTCATCAGGCCCATAGCAGCATAATGAGTGGATTCAGGTATGATGATTCTAACTGAAATAAGTCACACAGAAAAAGAAACATCATAAGATATCACTAATACACGGAATGTAAACTTGGCTACACAGGAACTGAATTTCAAAACAGAACCTGGTCCCAAATTTAGAAAATCAACTTATGCTTGCTTAAGGGGAAAGGTGAGTTGGGGTGCTGCATAAAACCAGAGATTGAAATGAGCACAAATAAAGTTCCTTAAGCCAAATATGTCATAGACACGAGCTACTCCTTGCTCAACGAAATGGACTCAAAACCCCATATTAAACGCCTAAGAATGTACCTGACTAGTAATATCTTAAAATCTATGGATTACTATGTCTCCGAAAGAGAATCAAGCATGTGTAGAGGGGCATAAACGCAGCAGTGATAGGATTGGAGAGGTTCGGTGAGCAAACGAAGACCCTTTGAAGTCATATTGAATGGTACCCATTCCACGGGTCTCAACTCTCAAGGTTTAAGGGATTCTTCCTTCAGCTAAAACATGCATGTGGAACCCAGAGTATGATCAACCGTGTGACCGGGAGACTTGTTCAAATATGTCTCAGTTTTCCTCCTGTGGTACTCGGGTACAACATTCCAGATGCTTTACTAACACTCTCCCGACTTGGAGAGTCAGTGCCTTTAACCTCTTGTTTGGCCCAGTTTGCAATTTCTGCGGAAGATGAACAGTAATAGGGAGAACCAATGAGAGACTAGCTGGAGGTGTCTGGACGGGCAAATTTAACTCTCATTTTCCACCAGGAAGAGGAATTAACCAAAGGCTCAGCGTGCCGTGCCGGAACCAGATTAGGGCCTGAAGCAATCCTGCGGTGTTGCGGCCAGCTCACGAGAAAGCGAGTTGAAGAAAGGAGCTCAGGGGCACTGTAATTCACAAACCTGCAGAGTTATAAATGACAGCTATTGTCCAAAAATATACTGAAGTAAGGCTGCCAAGAGGACTTGAAAGCGGGGCAGAATTGCAGGAAACCGATTTCAGGAGGTAGACTGGAATTGCATTTAAAACATAGGAAAAGAGGCAGAACGTTGACAATGATGCACTTGGCCAAAAAGGGGGTATGCGTTTTTTCCTGAATATATTCAGGAAAAAGTGCATACGACCTTTTTGGCCAACCAAGCAAGCTTGCAAAGGAAATCTGCACTACAATGAAGTCTCACTTCCCCCCAGTCAAAAGGGCCATCTGAAAAAAGTGTAAAATCCAGAAAGGCAGGACAGGCCGTAGAGAACTCGGAGCCTTGTTATGCTGATGGGCGGGATGTAACTTGCCAACAGCCACTCAGGAGAAGTGTATGGTGTTTCCTGGAACATCTAAAACAAAGCAACAGAGCCTAGGGCACTTCCACTTATGGTCCTGCAGCTTAGGGAAATTAAAATCAAAAAGACACAGCCACCCCAATGTTTGGGACGGCTCTGTTTACAAGAACCTCATTTACGGTACAAGTTCAATATCAGAGAAAGTGAAAAATGGATAAAGAAGTTGTGGTACTTACGTACAATGCAATATCACTCAGCAATGACATCTATGTCATCAGGCCCATAGCAGCATAATGAGTGGATTCAGGTATGATGATTCTAACTGAAATAAGTCACACAGAAAAAGAAACATCATAAGATATCACTAATACACGGAATGTAAAATGGCTACACTGGAACTGAATTTCAAAACAGAACATGGTCCCAAATTTAGAAAATCAACTTATGCTTGCTTAAGGGGAAAGGTGAGTTGGGGTGCTGCATAAAACCAGAGATTGAAATGAGCACAGATAAAGTTCCTTAAGCCAAATATGTAATAGACACGAGCTACTCCTTGCTCAACGAAATGGACTCAAAACCCCATATTAAACGCCTAATAATGTACCTGACTAGTAAGTATCTTAAAACCTATGGATTGCTATGTCTCTGAAAGTGAATCAATCGTGAGTACAGGGGCAAAAACGCAGCAGTGATAGGATTGGAGAGTTTTGGTGAGCAAATGAAGCCCCTTTGAAGTCATATTGCATGGTACCCATTCCACGGGTCTCAACTCTCCAGGTTTAAGGGATTCTTCCTTCAGCTAAAACATGCATGTGGAACCCAGAGTATGATCAACCGTGTGATCGGGAGACGTGTTGAAATATGTCTCAGTTCTCGTCCCCTGGTACTCGGGTGCAACATTCCAGATGCTTTACTAACACTCTCCCGACTTGGAGAGTCAGTGCCTTTAACCTCCTGTTTGGCCCAGTTTGCAAATTCCACGGAAGATGAACAGGAATAGGGAGAACCAATGAGAGACTAGCTGGAGGTGTCTGGACGGGAAAATTTAACTCTCATTTCCCACCAGGAAGAAGAATTAACCAAAGGCTCAGCGTGCCGTGCCGGAACCAGATTAGGGCCTGAAGCAATCCTGCGGTGTTGCGGCCAGCTCAAAAGAAAGCGAGTTGAAGAAAGGAGCTCAGGGGCACTGTAATTCACAAACCTGCAGAGTTATAAATGACAGCTATCATCCAAAAATATACTGAAGTAAGGCTGCCAAGAGGACTTGAAAGCCGGGCAGAATTGCAGGAAACCGATTTCAGGAGGTAGACTGGAATTGCATTTAAAGCTTAGGAAAAGAGGCAGAAGGTCGACAGTGATGCACTTGGCCAAAAAGGGCGTATGCGTTTTTTCCTGAATATATTCAGGAAAAAACGCATACGCCCTTTTTGGCCAACCAAGCAAGCTTGCAAAGGAAATCTGCACTACAATGAAGTCTCACTTCCCCCCCTTCAAAAGGGCCATCTGAAAAAAGTGTAAAATCCAGAAAGGCAGGACAGGCCATGGAGAACTGGGAGCCTTGTTATGCTGATGGGCGGGATGTAAATTGCCAACAGCCACTCGGGAGAAGTGTATGGTGTTTCCTGAAACATCTAAAAAACAAAGCAACAGAGCCTAGGGCACTTCCACTTATGGTCCTGTAGCTTAGGGAAATTAAAATCAAAAAGACACAGCCACCCCAAAGTTTGGGATGGCTCTGTTTACAAGAAACTCGTTTATGGTACAAGTTCAATAATGCAGAAAGTGAAAAATGGATAAAGAAGTTGTGGTACTTACCTACAATACAATATCACTCAGCAATGAAATCTATGTCATCAGGCCCGTAGCAGCATACTGAGTGGATTCAGGTATGATGATTCTAACTGAAATAAGTCACACAGAAAAAGAAACATCATAAGATATCACTAATACACGGAATGTAAACTTGGCTACACAGGATCTGGATTACAAAAGAGAACAGGGTCTCAAATTTAGAAAACCAACTTATGCTTGCTTAAGGGGAAAGGTGAGTTGGGGTGCTGCATAAAACCAGAGATTGAAATGAGCGCAGATAAAGTTCCTTAAGCCAAATATGGAATAGACAAGAGCTACTCCTTGCTCAACGAAATGGACTCAACACCGCATATTAAACGCCTAAGAATGTACCTGACTAGTAAATATCTTAAAAGCTATGGATTGTTATGTCTCTGAAAGAGAATCAAGCGTGTGTACAGGGGCATAAATGCAGCAGTGTTAGGGTTGGAGAGGTTCGGTGAGCAAATGAAGACCCTTTGAAGTCATATTGCATGGTACCCATTCCACGGGTCTCAACTCTCCAGGTTTAAGGGATTCTTCCTTCAGCTAAAACATGCATGTAGAAACCACAGTATGATCAACCGTGTGATCGGGAGACGAGTTCCAATGTCTCAGTTCTCATCCACTGGTACTCGGGTGCAACATTCCAGACGCTTTACTCACACTCTCCTGACTTGGAGAGTCAGTGCCTTTAACCTCCTGTTTGACCCAGTTTGCAAATTCCACGGAAGATGAACAGGAATAGGGAGAACCAATGAGAGACTAGCTGGAGGTATCTGGACGGGCAAATTTAACTCTCATTTCCCACCAGGAAGAGGAATTAACCAAAGGCTCAGCATGCCATGCCGAAACCGGATTAGGGACTGAAACAATACTGGGGTGTTGCGGCCAGCTCACAAGAAAGCGAGTTGAAGAAAGGAGCTCAGGGGCACTGTAATTCACAAACCTGCAGAGTTATAAATGACAGCTATAGTCCAAAAATACACTGAAGTAAGGCTGCCAAGAGGACTTGAAAGCCGGGCAGAATTGCAGGAAACCGATTTCAGGAGGTAGACTGGAATTGCATTTAAAGCATAGGAAAAGAGGCAGAACGTCGACAATGATGCACTTGGCCAAAAAGGGCGTATGCGTTTTTTCCTGAATATATTCAGGAAAAAACGCATACGCCATCTTTGTACAACCAAGCAAGCTTGCAAAGGAAATCTGCACTACAATGAAGTCTCACTTCCCCCAGGTCAAAAGGGACATCTGAAAAAAGTGTAAAATCCAGAAAGGCAGGACAGGCCATGGAGAACTGGGAACGTTGTTATGCTGATGGGCCGGATGTAAATTGCCAACAGCCACTCTGGAGAAGTGTATGGTGCTTCCTGAAACATCTAAAAAACAAAGCAACAGAGCCTAGGGCATTTCAACTTATGGTCCTATAGCTTAGGGAAATTAAATTCAAAAAGACACAGCCACCCCAAAGTTTGGGACGGCTCTGTTGACAAGAACCACGTTTACGGTACAAGTTCAATATCGCAGAAAGCAAAAAACGGATAAAGAAGTTGTGGTACTTACGTACAATGCAATATCACTCAGGAATGAAATCTATGTCATCAGGCCCGTAGCAGCATAATGAGTGGATTCAGGTATGATGATTCTAACTGATATAAGTCACACAGAAAAAGAAACATCATAAGATATCACTAATACACGGAATGTAAACTTGGCTACACAGGAACTGGATTACAAAAGAGAACAGGGTCTCAAATTTAGAAAACCAACTTATGCTTGCTTAAGGGGAAAGGTGAGTTGGGGTGCTGCATAAAAGCAGAGATTGAAATGGGCACAGATAAAGTTCCTTAAGCCAAATATGTAATAGACAAGAGCTACTCCTTGCTCAACGAAATGGGCTCAACACCCCATATTAAACGCCTAACAATGTGGCTGACTAGTAAGTATCTTAAAACTTATGGATTGCTATGTCTCCAAAAGAGAATCAAGCGTGTGTACAGTGGTAGAAACACAGCAATGATAGGATTGGAGAGGTTCGGTGAGCAAATGAAGACCCTTTGAAATCATACTGCATGGTACCCATTCCACGGGTCTCAACTCTCCAGGTTTAAGGGATTCTTCCTTCAGCTAAATCATGCATGTGGAACCCAGACTATGATCAACCATGTGATATGGCGACGTGTTCCAATATGTCTCAGTTCTCGTCTTCTGGTACTCGGGTGCAACATTCCAGATGCTTTACTAACACTCTCCCGACTTGGAGAGTCAGTGCCTTTAACTTCCTGTTTGGCCCAGTTTGCAATTTCTGCGGAAGATGAACAGGAATAGGGAGAACCAATGAGAGACTAGCTGCAGGTGTCTGGACGGACAAATTTAACTCTCATTTCCCACCAGGAAAAGGAATTAACCAAAGGCTCAGAGTGCCGTGCCGGACCCAGATTAGGGCCTGAAGCAATCCTGCGGTGTTGCGGCCAGCTCACAAGAAAGCGAGTTGAAGAAAGGAGCTCAGGGGCACTGTAATTAGCAAACCTGCAGAGTTATAAATGACAGCTATCGTCCAAAAATATACTGAAGTAAGGCTGCCAAGAGGACTTGAAAGCGGGGCAGAATTGCAGGAAACTGATTTCAGTAAGCAGACTGCAATTACATTTAAAGCATAGGAAAAGAGGCAGAACGTCGACAATGATGCACTTGGCCAAAAAGGGCGTATGCGTTTTTTCCTGAATATATTCAGGAAAAAATGCATACGCACTTTTTGGCCAACCAAGCAAGCTTGCAAAGGAAATCTGCACTACAATGAAGTCTCACATCCCCCCAGTCAAAAGGGCCATCTCAAAAAAAGTGTAAAATCCAGAAAGGCAGGACAGGCCATGGAGAACTGGGAACCTTGTTGTGCTGATGGGCGGGATGTAAATTGTCAACAGCCACTCTGGAGAAGTGTATGGTGTTTCCTGAAACATCTAAAAAACAAAGCATCAGAGCCTAGGGCACTTCCACTTATGGTCCTATAGCTTAGGGATATTAAAATCAAAAAGACACAGCCACCCCAAAGTTTGGAACGGCTCTGTTTACCAGAACCACGTTTACGTTACAAGTTCAATATCACAGAAAGTGAAAAATGGATAAAGAAGTTGTGGTACTTACGTACAATGCAATATCACTCAGAAATGAAATGTATGTCATCAGGCCCGTAGCAGCATAATGAGTGGATACAGGTATGATGATTCTAACTGAAATAAGTCACACAGAAAAAGAAACATCATAAGATATCACTAATACACGGAATGTAAACTTGGCTACACAGGAACTGAATTACAAAACAGAACAGGGTCTCAAATTTAGAAAACCAACTTATGCTTGCTTAAGGGGAAAGGTGAGCTGGGGTGCTGCATAAAACCAGAGATTGAAATGAGCACAGATAAAGTTCCTTAAGCCAAATATGTAATAGACAAGAGCTACTCATTGCTCAACGAAATGTACTCAACACCCCATATTAAACGCTTGAGAATGTACCTGACTAGTAAGTATCTTAAAACCTATGGATTGCTATGTCTCCGAAAGAGAATCATGTGTGTGTACAGGGGCATAAACGCAGCAGTGATAGGATTGGAGAGGTTCGGTGAGCAAATGAAGACCCTTTGAAGTCATATTGCATGGTACCTATTCCACGGGTCTCAACTCTCCAGGTTTAAGGGATTCTTCCTTCAGCTAAAACATGCATGTGGAACCCAGAGTATGATCAACCGTGTGATCGGGAGACGGGTTCAAATATGTCTCAGTTTTCGTCCCCTGGTACTCGGGTGCAACATTCCAGATGCTTAACTAACACTCTCCCGACTTGGAGAGTCAGTGCCTTTAACCTCCTGTTTGGCCCAGTTTGCAATTTCTGCGGAAGATGAACAGGAATAGGGAGAACAAATGAGAGACTAGCTGGAGGTGTCTGGATGGGCAAATTTAACTCTCATTTCCCACCAGGAAGAGGAATTAACCAAAGGCTCAGCGTGCCGTGCCGGAACCAGATTAGGGCCTGAAGCAATCCTGCGGTGTTGCGGCCAGCTCACAAGAAAGCGAGTTGAAGAAAGGAGCGCACGGGCACTGTAATTCACAAACCTGCAGAGTTATAAATGACAGCTATCGTCCAAAAATATACTGAAGTAAGGCTGCCAAGAGGACTTGAAAGCGGGGCAGAATTGCAGGAAACCGATTTCAGGAGGTAGACTGGAATTGCATTTAAAGCATAGGAAAAGAGGCAGAACGTCGACAATGATGCACTTGGACAAAAAGGGCGTATGCGTTTTTTCCGGAAAAAACGCATACCCCCTTTTTGGCCAACCAAGCAAGCTTGCAAAGGAAATCTGCACTACAATGAAGTCTCACTTCCCCCCGTCAAAAGGGCCATGTGAAAAAAGTGTAAAATCCAGAAAGGCAGGACAGGCCATGGAGAACTGGGAGCCTTGTTATGCTGATGGGTGGGATGTAAATTGCCAGCAGCCACAGGGGAGAAGTGTATGGTGTTTCCTGAAACATCTAAAAAACAAAGCAACAGAGCCTAGGGCACTTCCACTTATGGTCCTATAGCTTAGGGAAATTAAAATCAAAAAGACACAGCCACCCCAAAGTTTGGGACGGCTCTGTTTACAAGAAACTCTTTTACGGGACAGGTTCAATATCGCAGAAAGTGAAAAATGGATAAAGAAGTTGTGGTACTTACGTACAATGCAATATCACTCAGCAATGAAATCTATGTCATCAGGCCCGTAGCAGCATACTGAGTGGATTCAGGTATGACGATTCTAACTGAAATAAGTCACACAGAAAAAGAAACATCATAAGATATCACTAATACACGGAATGTAAACCTTGCTACACAGGAACTGGATTACAAAAGAGAACAGTGTCTCAAATTTAGAAAACCAACTTATGCTTGCTTAAGGGGAAAGGTGAGTTGGGGTGCTGCATAAAACCAGAGATTGAAATGAGCACAGATAAAGTTCCTTAAGCCAAATATGGAATAGACAAGAGCTACTCCTTGCTCAACGAAATGGACTCAACACCCCATATTACACGCCAAAGAATGTACCTGACTAGTAAGTATCTTAAAACCTATCGATCGCTATGTCTCCGAAAGAGAATGAAGCGTGTGTACAGGGGCATAAACAAAGCAGTGATAGGATTGGAGATGTTCGGTGAGCAAATGAAGACCCTTTGATGTCATATTGCATGGTACCCATTCCACGGGTCTCAACTCTCCAGGTTTAAGGGATTCTTCCTTCAGCTACATCATGCATGTGGAACCCAGAGTATGATCAACCATGTGATCGGGAGACGTGTTGCAATATGTCTCAGTTCTCGTCCCCTGGTACTCGGGTGCAACATTCCAGATGCTTTACTAACACTCTCCCGACTTGGAGAGTCAGTGCCTTTAACCTCCTGTTTGGCTCAGTTTGCAATTTCTGCGGAAGATGAACAGGAATAGGGAGAACCAATGAGAGACTAGCTGGAGGTGTCTGGACGGGCAAATTTAACTCTCATTTCCCACCAGGAAGAGGAATTAACCAAAGGCTCAGCGTGCTGTTCCAGAACAAGATTAGGGCCTGAAGCAATCCTGCGGTGTTGCGGCCAGCTCACAAGAAAGCGAGTTGAAGAAAGGAGCGCACGGGCACTGTAATTCACAAACCTGCAGAGTTATAAATGACAGCTATCGTCCAAAAATATACTGAAGTAAGGCTGCCAAGAAGACTTGAAAGCGGGGCAGAATTGCAGGAAACCGATTTCAGGAGGTAGACTGGAATTGCACTTAAAGCATAGGAAAAGAGGCAGAACGTCGACAATGATGCACTTGGCCAAAAAGGGCGTATGAGTTTTTTCCGGAAAAAACGCATACGCCCTTTTTGGCCAACCAAGCAAGCTTGCAAAGGAAATCTGCACTAAAATGAAGTCTCACTTCCCCCTGGTCAAAAGGGCCATCTGAAAAAAGTGTAAAATCCAGAAAGGCAGGACAGGCCATGGAGTACTGGGAGCCTTGTTATGCTGATGGGCGGGATGTAAATTGCCAACAGGCACTGGGGAGAAGTGTATGGTGTTTCCTGAAACATCTAAAAAACAAAGCAACAGAGCCTAGAGCACTTCCACTTATGGTCCTATAGCTTAGGGAAATTTAAATCAAAAAGACACAGCCACCCCAAAATTTGGGATGGCTCTGTTTACAAGAACCTCATTTATGGTACAAGTTCAATTTTGCAGAAAGTTAAAAATGGAGAAAGAAGTTTTGGTACTTACGTACAATGCAATATCACTCAGCAATGAAATCTATGTCATCAGGCCCATAGCAGCATAATGAGTGGATTCAGGTATGATGATTCTAACTGAAATAAGTCACACAGAAAAAGAAATATCATAAGATATCACTAATACACAGAATGTAAACTTGACTACACAGGAACTAGATTACAAAAGAGAACAGGGTCTCAAATTTAGAAAACCAACTTATGCTTGCTTAAGGGGAAAGGTGAGTTGGGGTGCTGCGTAAAACCAGAGATTGAAATGAGCACAGATAAAGTTCCTTAAGCCAAATATGTAATACACAAGAGCTACTCCTTACTCAACGAAATGGACTCAAAACCCCATGTTAAACACCTTATAATGTACCTGACTAGTAAGTATCTTAAAACCTAAAGATTGCTATGTCTCTGAAAGAGAATCAAGTGTGAGTACAGGGGCATAAATGCAGCAGTGATAGGATTGGAGAGGTTCGGTGAGCAAATGAAGACCCTTTGAAGTCATATTGCATGGTACCCATTCCACGGGTCTCAACTCTCCAGGTTTAAGGGATTCTTCCTTCAGCTAAAACATGCATGTGGAACCCAGAGTATGATCAACCGTGTGATCGGGAGACGTGTTCCAATATGTCTCAGTTCTCGTCCCCTGGTACTCGGGTGCAACATTCCAGACGCTTTACTAACACTCTCCCGACTTGGAGAGTCAGTGCCTTTAACCTCCTGTTTGGCCCAGTTTGCAATTTCTGCGGAAGATGAACAGGAATAGGGAGGAGCAATGAGAGACTAGCTGGAGGTGTCTGGACGGGCAAATTTAACTCTCATTTCCCACCAGGAAGAGGAATTAACCAAAGGCTCAGTGTGCCGTGCCGGAACTAGATTAGGGCCTGAAGCAATCCTGCCATGTTGCGGCCATTTCACAAGAAAGCGAGTTGAAGAAAGGAGCTCAGGGGCACTGTAATTCACAAACCTGCAGAGTTATAAATGACAGCTATAGTCCAAAAGTATACTGAAGTAAGGCTGCCGAGAGGACTTGAAAGCAGGGCAGAATTGCAGGAAACCAATTTCAGGAGGTAGACTGGAATTGCATTTAAAGCATAGGAAAAGAGGCAGAACGTGGACAATGATGCACTTGGCCAAAAAGGGCGTATGCGTTTTTTCCTGAATATATTCAGGAAAAAACGCATACACTCTTTTTGGCCAACCAAGCAAGCTTGCAAAGGAAATCTGCACTACAATGAAGTCTCACATCCCCCCAGTCAAAAGGGCCATCTCAAAAAAAGTGTAAAATCCAGAAAGGCAGGACAGGCCATGGAGAACTGGGAACCTTGTTGTGCTGATGGGCGGGATGTAAATTGTCAACAGCCACTCTGGAGAAGTGTATGGTGTTTCCTGAAACATCTAAAAAACAAAGCATCAGAGCCTAGGGCACTTCCACTTATGGTCCTATAGCTTAGGGATATTAAAATCAAAAAGACACAGCCACCCCAAAGTTTGGAACGGCTCTGTTTACCAGAACCACGTTTACGTTACAAGTTCAATATCACAGAAAGTGAAAAATGGATAAAGAAGTTGTGGTACTTACGTACAATGCAATATCACTCAGAAATGAAATGTATGTCATCAGGCCCGTAGCAGCATAATGAGTGGATACAGGTATGATGATTCTAACTGAAATAAGTCACACAGAAAAAGAAACATCATAAGATATCACTAATACACGGAATGTAAACTTGGCTACACAGGAACTGAATTACAAAACAGAACAGGGTCTCAAATTTAGAAAACCAACTTATGCTTGCTTAAGGGGAAAGGTGAGCTGGGGTGCTGCATAAAACCAGAGATTGAAATGAGCACAGATAAAGTTCCTTAAGCCAAATATGTAATAGACAAGAGCTACTCATTGCTCAACGAAATGTACTCAACACCCCATATTAAACGCTTGAGAATGTACCTGACTAGTAAGTATCTTAAAACCTATGGATTGCTATGTCTCCGAAAGAGAATCATGTGTGTGTACAGGGGCATAAACGCAGCAGTGATAGGATTGGAGAGGTTCGGTGAGCAAATGAAGACCCTTTGAAGTCATATTGCATGGTACCTATTCCACGGGTCTCAACTCTCCAGGTTTAAGGGATTCTTCCTTCAGCTAAAACATGCATGTGGAACCCAGAGTATGATCAACCGTGTGATCGGGAGACGGGTTCAAATATGTCTCAGTTTTCGTCCCCTGGTACTCGGGTGCAACATTCCAGATGCTTAACTAACACTCTCCCGACTTGGAGAGTCAGTGCCTTTAACCTCCTGTTTGGCCCAGTTTGCAATTTCTGCGGAAGATGAACAGGAATAGGGAGAACAAATGAGAGACTAGCTGGAGGTGTCTGGATGGGCAAATTTAACTCTCATTTCCCACCAGGAAGAGGAATTAACCAAAGGCTCAGCGTGCCGTGCCGGAACCAGATTAGGGCCTGAAGCAATCCTGCGGTGTTGCGGCCAGCTCACAAGAAAGCGAGTTGAAGAAAGGAGCACACGGGCACTGTAATTCACAAACCTGCAGAGTTATAAATGACAGCTATCGTCCAAAAATATACTGAAGTAAGGCTGCCAAGAGGACTTGAAAGCGGGGCAGAATTGCAGGAAACCGATTTCAGGAGGTAGACTGGAATTGCATTTAAAGCATAGGAAAAGAGGCAGAACGTCGACAATGATGCACTTGGACAAAAAGGGCGTATGCGTTTTTTCCGGAAAAAACGCATACCCCCTTTTTGGCCAACCAAGCAAGCTTGCAAAGGAAATCTGCACTACAATGAAGTCTCACTTCCCCCCGTCAAAAGGGCCATGTGAAAAAAGTGTAAAATCCAGAAAGGCAGGACAGGCCATGGAGAACTGGGAGCCTTGTTATGCTGATGGGTGGGATGTAAATTGCCAGCAGCCACAGGGGAGAAGTGTATGGTGTTTCCTGAAACATCTAAAAAACAAAGCAACAGAGCCTAGGGCACTTCCACTTATGGTCCTATAGCTTAGGGAAATTAAAATCAAAAAGACACAGCCACCCCAAAGTTTGGGACGGCTCTGTTTACAAGAAACTCTTTTACGGGACAGGTTCAATATCGCAGAAAGTGAAAAATGGATAAAGAAGTTGTGGTACTTACGTAAAATGCAATATCACTCAGCAATGAAATCTATGTCATCAGGCCCGTAGCAGCATACTGAGTGGATTCAGGTATGATGATTCTAACTGAAGTAAGTCACACAGAAAAAGAAACATCATAAGATATCACTAATACAAGGAATGTAAACTTGGCTACACAGGAACTGAATTACAAAATAGAACAGGGTCTCAAATTTAGGAAACCAACTTATGCTTGCTTAAGGGGAAAGGTGAGTTGGGGTGCTGCATAAAACCAGAGATTGAAATGAGCACAGATAAAGTTCCTTAAGCCAAATATGTAATAGACAAGAGTTACTCCTTGCTCAACGAAATGGACTCAACACCCCATATTACACGCCTAAGTATGTACCTGACTAGTAAGTATCTTAAAACCTATGGATTGCTATGTCTCCGAAAGAGAATCAAGCGTGTGTACAGTGGCATAAACGCAACAGTGATAGGATTGGAGAGGTTCGGTGAGCAAATGAAGACCCTTTGAAGTCATATTGCATGGTACCCATTCCACGGGTCTCAACTCTCCAGGTTTAAGGGATTCTTCCTTCAGCTAAAACATGCCTGTGGAACCCAGAGTATGATCAACCATGTGATCCGGAGATGTGTTCAAATATGTCTCAGTTTTCGTCCCCTGGTACTCGGGTGCAACATTCCAGATGCTTTACTAACACTCTCCAGACTTGGAGAGTCAGTGCCTTTAACCTCCTGTTTGGCCCAGTTTGCAATTTCTGCGGAAGATGAACAGGAATAGGGAGGACCAGTGAGAGACTAGCTGGAGGTTTCTGGACGGGCAAATTTAACTCTCATTTCCCACCAGGAAGAGGAATTAACCAAAGGCTCAGCATGCCGTGCCGGAACCAGATTAGGGCCTGAAACAATCCTGCGGGGTTGCGGCCAGCTCACAAGAAAGCGAGTTGAAGAAAGGAGCTCAGGGGCACTGTAATTCACAAACCTGCAGAGTTATAAATGACAGCTATCGTCCAAAAATATACTGAAGTAAGGCTGCCAAGAGGACTTGAAAGCGGGGCAGAATTGCAGGAAACCGATTTCAGGAGGTAGACTGGAATTGCATTTAAAGCATAGGAAAAGAGGCAGAACGTGGACAATGATGCACTTGGCCAAAAAGGGCGTATGCGTTTTTTCCTGAATATATTCAGGAAAAAACGCATACGCCCTTTTTGGCCAACCAAGCAAGCTTGCAAAGAAATGTGCACTACAATGCAGTCTCACTTCCCCGCGGTCAAAAGGGCCATCTCAAAAAAGTGTAAAATCCAGAAAGGCAGGACAGGCGTTGGAGAACTGGGAGCCTTGTTATGCTGATGGGTGGGATGTAAATTGCCAACAGCCACTCGGGAGAAGTGTATGGTGTTTCCTGAAACATCTAAAAAACAAAGCAACAGAGCCTAGGGCACTTCCACTTATGGTCCTATAGCTTAGGGAAATTAAAATCAAAAAGACACAGCCACCCCAAAATTTGGTACGGCTCTTATTACAAGAACCTCGTTTACGGTACAAGTTCAATATCACAGAAAGTGAAAAATGGATAAAGAAGTTGTGGTACTTACGTACAATGCAATATCACTCAGCAATGAAATCTATGTCATCAGGCACGTAGCAGCATAATGAGAGGATTCAGGTATGATGATTCTAACTGAAATAAGTCACACAGAAAAAGAAACATCATAAGATATCACTAATACACGGAATGTAAACTTGGCTACACAGGAACTGGATTACAAAACAGAACAGGGTCTCAAATTTAGAAAACCAACTTATGCTTGCTTAAGGGGAAAGGTGAGTTGGGGTGCTGCATAAAACCAGAGATTGAAATGAGCACAGATAAAGTTCCTTAAGCCAAATATGTAATAGACAAGAGCTACTCCTTGCTCAACGAAATGGACTCAAAACCCCATGTTAAACACCTTATAATGTACCTGACTAGTAAGTATCTTAAAACCTAAAGATTGCTATGTCTCTGAAAGAGAATCAAGCGTGAGTACAGGGGCATAAACGCAGCAGTGATAGGATTGGAGAGGTTCGCTGAGCAAATGAAGACCCTTTGAAGTCATATTGCATGGTACCCATTCCACAGGTCTCAACTCTCCAGGTTTAAGGGATTCTTCCTTCAGCTAAAACATGCATGTGGAACCCAGAGTATGATCAACCGTGTGATCGCTAGACGTGTTGAAATATGTCTCAGTTCTCATCCCCTGGTACTCGGGTCCAACATTCCAGACGCTTTACTAACACTCTCCCGACTTGGAGAGTCAGTGCCTTTAACCTCCTGTTTGGCCCAGTTTGCAAATTGCGTGGAAGATGTACAAGAATAGGGAGAACCAATGAGAGACTAGCTGGAGGTGTCTGGACGGGCAAATTTAACTCCCATTTCCCACCAGGAAGAGGAATTAACCAAAGGCTCAGCGTGACGTGCCGGAAGCAGATTAGGGCCTGAAGCAATCCTGCGGTGTTGCGGCCAGCTCACAAGAAAGCGAGTTGAAGAAAGGAGCTCAGGGGCACTGTAATTCACAAACCTGCAGAGTTATAAATGACAGCTATCGTCCAAAAATATACTGAAGTAAGGCTGCCAAGAGGACTTGAAAGCGGGGCAGAATTGCAGGAAACCGATTTCAGGAGGGAGACTGGAATTGCATTTAAAGCATAGGAAAAGAGGCAGAACGTCCACAATGAAGCACTTGGCCAAAAAGGGCGTATGCGTTTTTTCCTGAATATATTCAGGAAAGAAAGCATACGCACTTTTTGGCCAACCAAGCAAGCTTGCAAAGGAAATCTGCACTACAATGAAGTCTCACTTCCCCCCGGTCAAAAGGGCCATCTGAAAAAAGTGTAAAATCCAGAAAGGCAGGACAGGCCATGGAACACTGGGAGCCTTGTTATGCTGATGGGCGGGATGTAAATTGCCAACAGCCACTCGGGAGAAGTGTATGGTTTTTCCTGAAACATCTAAAAAACAAAGCAACAGAGCCTAGGGCACTTCCACTTATGGTCCTATAGCTTAGGGAAATTAAAATCAAAAAGACACAGCCACCCCAAAGTTTGGGACGGCTGTGTTTGCAAGAACCTCGTTTACGGTACAAGTTCAATATCGCAGAAAGTGAAAAATGGATAAAGAAGTTGTGGTACTTATGTACAATACAATATCACTCAGCAATGAAATCTATGTCATCAGGCCCATAGCAGCATAATGAGTGGATTCAGGTATGATGATTCTAACTGAAGTAAGTCACACAGAAAAAGAAACATCATAAGATATCACTAATACAAGGAATGTAAACTTGGCTACACAGGAACTGAATTACAAAATAGAACAGGGTCTCAAATTTAGGAAACCAACTTATGCTTGCTTAAGGGGAAAGGTGAGTTGGGGTGCTGCATAAAACCAGAGATTGAAATGAGCACAGATAAAGTTCCTTAAGCCAAATATGTAATAGACAAGAGTTACTCCTTGCTCAACGAAATGGACTCAACACCCCATATTAAACGCCTAAGTATGTACCTGACTAGTAAGTATCTTAAAACCTATGGATTGCTATGTCTCCGAAAGAGAATCAAGCGTGTGTACAGTGGCATAAACGCAACAGTGATAGGATTGGAGAGGTTCGGTGAGCAAATGAAGACCCTTTGAAGTCATATTGCATGGTACCCATTCCACGGGTCTCAACTCTCCAGGTTTAAGGGATTCTTCCTTCAGCTGAAACATGCCTGTGGAACCCAGAGTATGATCAACCGTGTGATCCGGAGATGTGTTCAAATATGTCTCAGTTTTCGTCCCCTGGTACTCGGGTGCAACATTCCAGATGCTTTACTAACACTCTCCAGACTTGGAGAGTCAGTGCCTTTAACCTCCTGTTTGGCCCAGTTTGCAATTTCTGCGGAAGATGAACAGGAATAGGGAGGACCAGTGAGAGACTAGCTGGAGGTTTCTGGACGGGCAAATTTAACTCTCATTTCCCACCAGGAAGAGGAATTAACCAAAGGCTCAGCATGCCGTGCCGGAACCAGATTAGGGCCTGAAACAATCCTGCGGGGTTGCGGCCAGCTCACAAGAAAGCGAGTTGAAGAAAGGAGCTCAGGGGCACTGTAATTCACAAACCTGCAGAGTTATAAATGACAGCTATCGTCCAAAAATATACTGAAGTAAGGCTGCCAAGAGGACTTGAAAGCGGGGCAGAATTGCAGGAAACCGATTTCAGGAGGTAGACTGGAATTGCATTTAAAGCATAGGAAAAGAGGCAGAACGTGGACAATGATGCACTTGGCCAAAAAGGGCGTATGCGTTTTTTCCTGAATATATTCAGGAAAAAACGCATACGCCCTTTTTGGCCAACCAAGCAAGCTTGCAAAGAAATGTGCACTACAATGCAGTCTCACTTCCCCGCGGTCAAAAGGGCCATCTCAAAAAAGTGTAAAATCCAGAAAGGCAGGACAGGCGTTGGAGAACTGGGAGCCTTGTTATGCTGATGGGTGGGATGTAAATTGCCAACAGCCACTCGGGAGAAGTGTATGGTGTTTCCTGAAACATCTAAAAAACAAAGCAACAGAGCCTAGGGCACTTCCACTTATGGTCCTATAGCTTAGGGAAATTAAAATCAAAAAGACACAGCCACCCCAAAATTTGGTACGGCTCTTATTACAAGAACCTCGTTTACGGTACAAGTTCAATATCACAGAAAGTGAAAAATGGATAAAGAAGTTGTGGTACTTACGTACAATGCAATATCACTCAGCAATGAAATCTATGTCATCAGGCTCGTAGCAGCATAATGAGTGGATTCAGGTATGATGATTCTGACTGAAATAAGTCACACAGGAAAAGAAACATCATAAGATATCACTAATACACGGAATGTAAACTTGGCTACACAGGCACTGAATTACAAAACAGAACAGGGTCTCAAATTTAGAAAACCAACTTATGCTTGCTTAAGGGGAAAGGTGAGTTGGGGTGCTGCATAAAACCAGAGAATTAAATGAGCACAGATAAAGTTCCTTAAGCCAAATATGTAATAGACAAGAGCTACTCCTTGCTCAACGAAATGGAGTCAACACCCCATATTAAATGCCTAAGAATGTAGCTGACTAGTAAGTATCTTAAAACGTATGGATTGCTATGTCTCCAAAAGAGAATCAAGCGTGTGTACAGGGGCATAAACGTAGCAGTGATAGGATTGGAGAGGTTTGGTGAGCAAATGAAGACCCTTTGAAATCATATTGCATGGTACCCATTCCACGGGTTTCAACTCTCCAGGTTTAAGGGATTCTTCCTTCAGCTAAAGCATGCATGTGCAACACAGAGTATGATCAACCATGTGACCGGGAGACGTGTTCAAATATGTCTCAGTTCTCGTCCCCTGGTACTCGGGTGCAACATTCCAGACGCTTTACTAACACTCTCCCGACTTGGAGAGTCAGTGCCTTTAACCTCCTGTTTGGCCCAGTTTGCAATTTCTTCGGAAGATGAACAGGAATAGCGAGAAACAATGAGAAACTAGCTGGAGGTGTCTGATGGGCAAATTTAACTCTCATTTTCCACCAGGGAGAGGAATTAACCAAAGGCTCTGCATGCCGAGCCACAACCAGATTAGGGCCTGAAGCAATCCTGCGGTGTTGCGGCCAGCTCACAAGAAAGCGAGTTGAAGAAAGGAGCTCAGGGGCACTGTAATTCACAAACCTGCAGAGTTATAAATGACAGCTATCGTCCAAAAATATACTGAAGTAAGGCTGCCAAGAGGACTTGAAAACGGGGCAGAATTGTAGAAAACCGATTTCGGTAGGTAGACTGGAATTGCATTTAAAGCATAGGAAAAGAGGCAGAACGTCGACAATGATGCACTTGGCCAAAAAGGGCGTATGCGTTTTTTCCTGAATATATTCAGGAAAAAACACATACGCCCTTTTTGGCCAACCAAGCAAACTTGCAAAGGAAATCTGCACTACAATGAAGTCTCACTTCCCCCCGGTCAAAAGGGCCATCTGAAAAAAGTGTAAAATCCAGAAAGGCAGGACAGGCCATGGAGAACTGGGAGCCTTGTTATGCTGATGGGCGGGATGTAAATTGCCAACAGCCACTCGGGAGAACTGTATGGTGCTTCCTGAAACATCTAAAAAACAAAGCAACAGAGCCTAGGGCACTTCCACTTATGGTCCTATAGCTTAGGGAAATTAAAATCAAAAAGACACAGCCACCCCAAAGTTTGGGACAGCTCTGTTTACAAGAACCTCGTTTACGGTACAAGTTCAATATCGCAGAAAGCGAAAAATGGATAAAGAAGTTTTGGTACTTACGTACAATGCAATATCACTCAGCAATGAAATCTATGTCATCAGGCTCGTAGCAGCATAATGAGTGGATTCAGGTATGATGATTCTAACTGAAATTAGTCACACAGAAAAAGAAACATCATAAGATATCACTAATACACGGAATGTAAACTTGGCTACACAGGAACTGGATTACAAAACAGAACAGGGTCTCAAATTTAGAAAACCAACTTATGCTTGCTTAAGGGGAAAGGTGAGCTGGGGTGCTGCATAAAACCAGAGATTGAAATGAAAACAGATAAAGTTCCTTAAGCAAAATATATAATAGACAAGAGCTACTCCTTGCTCAACGAAATGGACTCCACATCCCATATTAAATGCCTAAGAATGTACCTGACTAGTAATTATCTTAAAACCTATGGATTGCTATGTCTCCAAAAGAGAATCAAGCGTGTGTACAGGGGCATAAACACAGCAGTGGTAGGATTGGAGAGGTTCGGTGAGCAAATGAAGACCCTTTGAAGTCATATTGCATGGTACCCATTCCATGGGTCTCAACTCTCCAGGTTTAAGGGATTCTTCCTTCAGCTAAAGCATGCATGTGGAACCCAGAGTATGATCAACCGAGTGATCGGGAGACGTGATCCAATATGTCTCAGTTCTCGTCCCCTGGTACTCGGGTGCAACATTCCAGATGCTTTACTAACACTCTCCCGACTTGGAGAGTCAGTGCCTTTCACCTCCTGTTTGGCCCAGTTTGCAATTTCTGTGGAAGATTTCCAGGAATAGGGAGAAACAATAAGAGACTAGCTGGAGGTGTCTGGACGGGCAAATTTAACTCTCATTTCCCAGCAGGAAGAGGAATTAACCAAAGGCTCAGCGTGCCGTGCCGGAACCAGATTAGGGCCTGAAGCAATCCTGTGGTGTTGCGGCCAGCTCACAAGAAAGCGAGTTGAAGAAAGGAGCTCAGGGGCACTGTAATTCACAAACCTGCAGAGTTATAAATGACAGCTATCATCCAAAAATATACTGAAGTAAGGCTGCCAAGAGGACTTGAAAGCGGGGCAGAATTGCAGGAAACTGATTTCAGGAGGTAGACTTGAATTGCATTTAAAGCATAGGAAAAGAGGTAGAACGTCGACACTGATGCACTTGGCCAAAAAGGGCGTATGCGTTTTTTCCTGAATATATTCAGGAAAAAACGCATACGCCCTTTTTGGCCAACCAAGCAAGCTTGCAAAGGAAATCTGCACTACAATGAAGTCTCACTTCCCCCCGGTCAAAAGGGCCATCTGAAAAAAGTGTAAAATCCAGAAAGGCAGGACAGGCCATGGAGAACTGGGAGCCTTGTTATGCTGATGGGCGGGATGTATATTGCCAACAGCCACTCGGGAGAAGTGTATGGTGTTTCCTGAAACATCTAAAAAACAAAGCAACAGAGCCTAGAGCACTTCCACTTATGGTCCTATAGATTAGGGAAATTAAAATCAAAAAGACACAGCCACCCAAATCTTTCGGATGGCTCTGTTTACAAGAACCTCGTTTACGGGACAAATTCAATATGGCAGAAAGTGAAAAATGGATAAAGAAGTTGTGGAACTTACGTACAATGCAATATCACTCAGCAATGAAATCTATGTCATCAGGCCCGTAGCAGCATAATGAGTGGATTCAGCCATGATGAATCTAACTGAAATAAGTCACACAGAAAAAGAAACATCATAAGATATCACTAATACACGGAATGTAAACTTGGCTACACAGGAACTGGATTACAAAACAGAACAGGGTCTCAAATTTAGAAAACCAACTTATGCTTGCTTAAGGGGAAAGGTGAGTTGGGGTGCTGCATAAAACCAGAGATTGAAATGAGCACAGATAAAGTTCCTTAAGCCAAATATGTAATAGACAAGAGCTACTCCTTGCTCAACGAAATGGACTCAAAACCCCATGTTAAACACCTTATAATGTACCTGACTAGTAAGTATCTTAAAACCTATGGATCGCTATGTCTCCGAAAGAGAACCAAGCGTGTGTACAGGGGCATAAACGCAGCAGTGATAGGATTGGAGAGGTTCGGTGAGCAAATGAAGACCCTATGAAGTCATATTGCATGGTACCCATTCCACGGGTCTCAAGTCTCCAGGTTTAAGGGATTCTTCCTTCAGCTAAATCATGCATGTGGAACCCAGAGTATGATCAACCATGTGATCAGGAGACGTGTTCCAACATGTCTCAGTTCTCGTCCCCTGGTACTTGGGTGCAACATTCCATACGCTTTACTAACACTCTCCCGACTTGGAGAGTCAGTGCCTTTAACCTCCTGTTTGGCCCAGTTTGCAATTTCTGCGGAAGATAAACAGGAATAGGGAGAACCAATGAGAGACTAGCTGGAGGTGTCTGGACGGGCAAATTTAACTCTCATTTCCCACCAGGAAGTGGAATTATCCAAAGGCTCAGCGTGCCATGCCGGAACCAGATTAGGGCCTGAAGCAATCCTGCGGTGTAGCAGTCAGCTCACAAGAAAGCGAGTTGAAGAAAGGAGCTCAGGGACACTGTAATTCACAAACCTGCAGAGTTATAAATGACAGCTATCGTCCAAAAATATACTGAAGTAAGGCTGCCAAGAGGACTTGAAAGCGGGCCAGAATTGCAGGAAACCGATTTCAGGAGGTAGACTGGAATTGCATTTAAAGCATAGGAAAAGAGGCAGAACGTCGACAATGATGCACTTGGCCAAAAAGGGCGTATGCGTTTTTTCCTGAATATATTCAGGAAAAAACGCATACGCCCTTTTTGGCCAACGAAGCAAGCTTGCAAAGGAAATCTGCACTACAATGAAGTCTCACTTCCCCCCGGTCAAAAGGGCCATCTGAAAAAAGTGTAAAATCCAGAAAGGCAGGACAGGCCATGGAGAACTGGGAGCCTTGTTATGCTGATGGGCGTGATGTAAATTGCCAACAGTCACTGGAGAGATGTGTATGGTGCTTCCTGAAACATCTGAAAAACAGAGGAACAGAGCCTAGGGCACTTCCACTTATGGTCCTATAGCTTAGGGAAATTAAAATCAAAAAGACACAGCCACCCCAAAGTTTGGGACGGCTCTCTTTACAAGAACCTCGTTTACGGTACAAGTTAAATATCGCAGAAAGCAAAAAATGGATAAAGAAGTTGTGGTACTTATGTACAATGCAATATCACTCAGCAAAGAAATCTATGTCATCAGGCCCGTAGCAGCATAAGGAGTGGATTCAGGTATGATGATTCTGACTGAAATAAGTCACACAGGAAAAGAAACATCATAAGATATCACTAATACACGGAATGTAAACTTGGCTACACAGGCACTGAATTACAAAACAGAACAGGGTCTCAAATTTAGAAAACCAACTTATGCTTGCTTAAGGGGAAAGGTGAGTTGGGGTGCTGCATAAAACCAGAGAATTAAATGAGCACAGATAAAGTTCCTTAAGCCAAATATGTAATAGACAAGAGCTACTCCTTGCTCAACGAAATGGAGTCAACACCCCATATTAAATGCCTAAGAATGTAGCTGACTAGTAAGTATCTTAAAACGTATGGATTGCTATGTCTCCAAAAGAGAATCAAGCGTGTGTACAGGGGCATAAACGCAGCAGTGATAGGATTGGAGAGGTTTGGTGAGCAAATGAAGACCCTTTGAAATCATATTGCATGGTACCCATTCCACGGGTTTCAACTCTCCAGGTTTAAGGGATTCTTCCTTCAGCTAAAGCATGCATGTGCAACACAGAGTATGATCAACCATGTGACCGGGAGACGTGTTCAAATATGTCTCAGTTCTCGTCCCCTGGTACTCGGGTGCAACATTCCAGACGCTTTACTAACACTCTCCCGACTTGGAGAGTCAGTGCCTTTAACCTCCTGTTTGGCCCAGTTTGCAATTTCTTCGGAAGATGAACAGGAATAGCGAGAAACAATGAGAAACTAGCTGGAGGTGTCTGATGGGCAAATTTAACTCTCATTTTCCACCAGGGAGAGGAATTAACCAAAGGCTCTGCATGCCGAGCCACAACCAGATTAGGGCCTGAAGCAATCCTGCGGTGTTGCGGCCAGCTCACAAGAAAGCGAGTTGAAGAAAGGAGCTCAGGGGCACTGTAATTCACAAACCTGCAGAGTTATAAATGACAGCTATCGTCCAAAAATATACTGAAGTAAGGCTGCCAAGAGGACTTGAAAACGGGGCAGAATTGTAGAAAACCGATTTCGGTAGGTAGACTGGAATTGCATTTAAAGCATAGGAAAAGAGGCAGAACGTCGACAATGATGCACTTGGCCAAAAAGGGCGTATGCGTTTTTTCCTGAATATATTCAGGAAAAAACACATACGCCCTTTTTGGCCAACCAAGCAAACTTGCAAAGGAAATCTGCACTACAATGAAGTCTCACTTCCCCCCGGTCAAAAGGGCCATCTGAAAAAAGTGTAAAATCCAGAAAGGCAGGACAGGCCATGGAGAACTGGGAGCCTTGTTATGCTGATGGGCGGGATGTAAATTGCCAACAGCCACTCGGGAGAACTGTATGGTGCTTCCTGAAACATCTAAAAAACAAAGCAACAGAGCCTAGGGCACTTCCACTTATGGTCCTATAGCTTAGGGAAATTAAAATCAAAAAGACACAGCCACCCCAAAGTTTGGGACAGCTCTGTTTACAAGAACCTCGTTTACGGTACAAGTTCAATATCGCAGAAAGCGAAAAATGGATAAAGAAGTTTTGGTACTTACGTACAATGCAATATCACTCAGCAATGAAATCTATGTCATCAGGCTCGTAGCAGCATAATGAGTGGATTCAGGTATGATGATTCTAACTGAAATTAGTCACACAGAAAAAGAAACATCATAAGATATCACTAATACACGGAATGTAAACTTGGCTACACAGGAACTGGATTACAAAACAGAACAGGGTCTCAAATTTAGAAAACCAACTTATGCTTGCTTAAGGGGAAAGGTGAGCTGGGGTGCTGCATAAAACCAGAGATTGAAATGAAAACAGATAAAGTTCCTTAAGCAAAATATATAATAGACAAGAGCTACTCCTTGCTCAACGAAATGGACTCCACATCCCATATTAAATGCCTAAGAATGTACCTGACTAGTAATTATCTTAAAACCTATGGATTGCTATGTCTCCAAAAGAGAATCAAGCGTGTGTACAGGGGCATAAACACAGCAGTGGTAGGATTGGAGAGGTTCGGTGAGCAAATGAAGACCCTTTGAAGTCATATTGCATGGTACCCATTCCATGGGTCTCAACTCTCCAGGTTTAAGGGATTCTTCCTTCAGCTAAAGCATGCATGTGGAACCCAGAGTATGATCAACCGAGTGATCGGGAGACGTGATCCAATATGTCTCAGTTCTCGTCCCCTGGTACTCGGGTGCAACATTCCAGATGCTTTACTAACACTCTCCCGACTTGGAGAGTCAGTGCCTTTCACCTCCTGTTTGGCCCAGTTTGCAATTTCTGTGGAAGATTTCCAGGAATAGGGAGAAACAATAAGAGACTAGCTGGAGGTGTCTGGACGGGCAAATTTAACTCTCATTTCCCAGCAGGAAGAGGAATTAACCAAAGGCTCAGCGTGCCGTGACGGAACCAGATTAGGGCCTGAAGCAATCCTGTGGTGTTGCGGCCAGCTCACAAGAAAGCGAGTTGAAGAAAGGAGCTCAGGGGCACTGTAATTCACAAACCTGCAGAGTTATAAATGACAGCTATCATCCAAAAATATACTGAAGTAAGGCTGCCAAGAGGACTTGAAAGCGGGGCAGAATTGCAGGAAACTGATTTCAGGAGGTAGACTTGAATTGCATTTAAAGCATAGGAAAAGAGGTAGAACGTCGACACTGATGCACTTGGCCAAAAAGGGCGTATGCGTTTTTTCCTGAATATATTCAGGAAAAAACGCATACGCCCTTTTTGGCCAACCAAGCAAGCTTGCAAAGGAAATCTGCACTACAATGAAGTCTCACTTCCCCCCGGTCAAAAGGGCCATCTGAAAAAAGTGTAAAATCCAGAAAGGCAGGACAGGCCATGGAGAACTGGGAGCCTTGTTATGCTGATGGGCGGTATGTATATTGCCAACAGCCACTCGGGAGAAGTGTATGGTGTTTCCTGAAACATCTAAAAAACAAAGCAACAGAGCCTAGGGCACTTCCACTTATGGTCCTATAGCTTAGGGAAATTAAAATCAAAAAGACACATCCACCCCAAAGTTTGGGATGGTTCTGTTTACAAGAACCTCGTTTACGGTACAAGTTCAATATCGCAGAAAGTGAAAAATGGATAAAGAAATTGTGGTACTTCAGTACAATGCAATATCACTCAGCAATGCAATCTATGTCATCAGGCCCATAGCAGCATAATGAGTGGATTCAGGTATGATGAATCTAACTGAAATAAGTCACAAAGAAAAAGAAACATCATAAGATATCACTAATACACGGAATGTAAACTTGGCTACACAGGAACTGGATTATAAAACAGAAGGGGGTCTCAAATTTAGAAAACCAACATATGCTTGCTTAAGGGGAAAGGTGAGTTGGGGTGCTGCATAAAACCAGAGATTGAAATGAGCACAGATAAAGTTCCTTAAGCCAAATTTGGAATAGACAAGAGCTACACCTTGCTCAATGAAATGGACTCAACACCCCATATTAAACTCCTAAGAATGTAGCTGACTAGTAAGTATCTTAAAACCTATCGATTGCTATGTCTCTGAAAGAGAATCAAGCGTGAGTACAGGGGCATAAACGCAGCAGTGATAGGATTGGAGAGGTTCGGTGAGCAAATGAAGACCCTTTGAAGTCATATTTAATGGTACCCATTCCACGGATATCACGTCTCCTGGTTTAAAGGTTTCTGCCTTCAGCTAAAACATGCATGTGGAACACATAGTATGATCAACTGTGTGATTGGGAGACGTGTTCCAATATGTCACAGTTCTCATCCCCTGGTACTCGGGTACAACATTCCAGGTGCTTTACTAATACTCTCCCGACTTGGACAGTCAGTGTCTTTAACCTCCTGTTTGGCCCAGTTTGCAATTTCTGCGGAAGATGAACAGGAATAGGGAGAACCAATGAGAGACTAGCTGCAGGTGTCTGGACGGACAAATTTAACTCTCATTTCCCACCAGGAAAAGGAATTAACCAAAGGCTCAGAGTGCCGTGCCGGACCCAGATTAGGGCCTGAAGCAATCCTGCGGTGTTGCGGCCAGCTCACAAGAAAGCGAGTTGAAGAAAGGAGCTCAGGGGCACTGTAATTAGCAAACCTGCAGAGTTATAAATGACAGCTATCGTCCAAAAATATACTGAAGTAAGGCTGCCAAGAGGACTTGAAAGCGGGGCAGAATTGCAGGAAACTGATTTCAGTAAGCAGACTGCAATTACATTTAAAGCATAGGAAAAGAGGCAGAACGTCGACAATGATGCACTTGGCCAAAAAGGGCGTATGCGTTTTTTCCTGAATATATTCAGGAAAAAATGCATACGCACTTTTTGGCCAACCAAGCAAGCTTGCAAAGGAAATCTGCACTACAATGAAGTCTCACATCCCCCCAGTCAAAAGGGCCATCTCAAAAAAAGTGTAAAATCCAGAAAGGCAGGACAGGCCATGGAGAACTGGGAACCTTGTTGTGCTGATGGGCGGGATGTAAATTGTCAACAGCCACTCTGGAGAAGTGTATGGTGTTTCCTGAAACATCTAAAAAACAAAGCATCAGAGCCTAGGGCACTTCCACTTATGGTCCTATAGCTTAGGGATATTAAAATCAAAAAGACACAGCCACCCCAAAGTTTGGAACGGCTCTGTTTACCAGAACCACGTTTACGTTACAAGTTCAATATCACAGAAAGTGAAAAATGGATAAAGAAGTTGTGGTACTTACGTACAATGCAATATCACTCAGAAATGAAATGTATGTCATCAGGCCCGTAGCAGCATAATGAGTGGATACAGGTATGATGATTCTAACTGAAATAAGTCACACAGAAAAAGAAACATCATAAGATATCACTAATACACGGAATGTAAACTTGGCTACACAGGAACTGGATTACAAAACAGAACAGGGTCTCAAATTTAGAAAACCAACTTATGCTTGCTTAAGGGGAAAGGTGAGTTGGGGTGCTGCATAAAACCAGAGATTGAAATGAGCACAGATAAAGTTCCTTAAGCCAAATATGTAATAGACAAGAGCTACTCCTTGCTCAACGAAATGGACTCAAAACCCCATGTTAAACACCTTATAATGTACCTGACTAGTAAGTATCTTAAAACCTAAAGATTGCTATGTCTCTGAAAGAGAATCAAGCGTGAGTACAGGGGCATAAACGCAGCAGTGATAGGATTGGAGAGGTTCGCTGAGCAAATGAAGACCCTTTGAAGTCATATTGCATGGTACCCATTCCACAGGTCTCAACTCTCCAGGTTTAAGGGATTCTTCCTTCAGCTAAAACATGCATGTGGAACCCAGAGTATGATCAACCGTGTGATCGCTAGACGTGTTGAAATATGTCTCAGTTCTCATCCCCTGGTACTCGGGTCCAACATTCCAGACGCTTTACTAACACTCTCCCGACTTGGAGAGTCAGTGCCTTTAACCTCCTGTTTGGCCCAGTTTGCAAATTGCGTGGAAGATGTACAAGAATAGGGAGAACCAATGAGAGACTAGCTGGAGGTGTCTGGACGGGCAAATTTAACTCCCATTTCCCACCAGGAAGAGGAATTAACCAAAGGCTCAGCGTGACGTGCCGGAAGCAGATTAGGGCCTGAAGCAATCCTGCGGTGTAGCAGCCAGCTCACAAGAAAGCGAGTTGAAGAAAGGAGCTCAGGGACACTGTAATTCACAAACCTGCAGAGTTATAAATGACAGCTATCGTCCAAAAATATACTGAAGTAAGGCTGCCAAGAGGACTTGAAAGCGGGCCAGAATTGCAGGAAACTGATTTCAGTAAGCAGACTGCAATTACATTTAAAGCATAGGAAAAGAGGCAGAACGTCGACAATGATGCACTTGGCCAAAAAGGGCGTATGCGTTTTTTCCTGAATATATTCAGGAAAAAATGCATACGCACTTTTTGGCCAACCAAGCAAGCTTGCAAAGGAAATCTGCACTACAATGAAGTCTCACATCCCCCCAGTCAAAAGGGCCATCTCAAAAAAAGTGTAAAATCCAGAAAGGCAGGACAGGCCATGGAGAACTGGGAACCTTGTTGTGCTGATGGGCGGGATGTAAATTGTCAACAGCCACTCTGGAGAAGTGTATGGTGTTTCCTGAAACATCTAAAAAACAAAGCATCAGAGCCTAGGGCACTTCCACTTATGGTCCTATAGCTTAGGGATATTAAAATCAAAAAGACACAGCCACCCCAAAGTTTGGAACGGCTCTGTTTACCAGAACCACGTTTACGTTACAAGTTCAATATCACAGAAAGTGAAAAATGGATAAAGAAGTTGTGGTACTTACGTACAATGCAATATCACTCAGAAATGAAATGTATGTCATCAGGCCCGTAGCAGCATAATGAGTGGATACAGGTATGATGATTCTAACTGAAATAAGTCACACAGAAAAAGAAACATCATAAGATATCACTAATACACGGAATGTAAACTTGGCTACACAGGAACTGGATTACAAAACAGAACAGGGTCTCAAATTTAGAAAACCAACTTATGCTTGCTTAAGGGGAAAGGTGAGTTGGGGTGCTGCATAAAACCAGAGATTGAAATGAGCACAGATAAAGTTCCTTAAGCCAAATATGTAATAGACAAGAGCTACTCCTTGCTCAACGAAATGGACTCAAAACCCCATGTTAAACACCTTATAATGTACCTGACTAGTAAGTATCTTAAAACCTAAAGATTGCTATGTCTCTGAAAGAGAATCAAGCGTGAGTACAGGGGCATAAACGCAGCAGTGATAGGATTGGAGAGGTTCGCTGAGCAAATGAAGACCCTTTGAAGTCATATTGCATGGTACCCATTCCACAGGTCTCAACTCTCCAGGTTTAAGGGATTCTTCCTTCAGCTAAAACATGCATGTGGAACCCAGAGTATGATCAACCGTGTGATCGCTAGACGTGTTGAAATATGTCTCAGTTCTCATCCCCTGGTACTCGGGTCCAACATTCCAGACGCTTTACTAACACTCTCCCGACTTGGAGAGTCAGTGCCTTTAACCTCCTGTTTGGCCCAGTTTGCAATTTCTGCGGAAGATAAACAGGAATAGGGAGAACCAATGAGAGACTAGCTGGAGGTGTCTGGACGGGCAAATTTAACTCTCATTTCCCACCAGGAAGTGGAATTATCCAAAGGCTCAGCGTGCCATGCCGGAACCAGATTAGGGCCTGAAGCAATCCTGCGGTGTAGCAGCCAGCTCACAAGAAAGCGAGTTGAAGAAAGGAGCTCAGGGACACTGTAATTCACAAACCTGCAGAGTTATAAATGACAGCTATCGTCCAAAAATATACTGAAGTAAGGCTGCCAAGAGGACTTGAAAGCGGGCCAGAATTGCAGGAAACCGATTTCAGGAGGTAGACTGGAATTGCATTTAAAGCATAGGAAAAGAGGCAGAACGTCGACAATGATGCACTTGGCCAAAAAGGGCGTATGCGTTTTTTCCTGAATATATTCAGGAAAAAACGCATACGCCCTTTTTGGCCAACGAAGCAAGCTTGCAAAGGAAATCTGCACTACAATGAAGTCTCACTTCCCCCCGGTCAAAAGGGCCATCTGAAAAAAGTGTAAAATCCAGAAAGGCAGGACAGGCCATGGAGAACTGGGAGCCTTGTTATGCTGATGGGCGTGATGTAAATTGCCAACAGTCACTGGAGAGATGTGTATGGTGCTTCCTGAAACATCTGAAAAACAGAGGAACAGAGCCTAGGGCACTTCCACTTATGGTCCTATAGCTTAGGGAAATTAAAATCAAAAAGACACAGCCACCCCAAAGTTTGGGACGGCTCTCTTTACAAGAACCTCGTTTACGGTACAAGTTAAATATCGCAGAAAGCAAAAAATGGATAAAGAAGTTGTGGTACTTATGTACAATGCAATATCACTCAGCAAAGAAATCTATGTCATCAGGCCCGTAGCAGCATAAGGAGTGGATTCAGGTATGATGATTCTGACTGAAATAAGTCACACAGGAAAAGAAACATCATAAGATATCACTAATACACGGAATGTAAACTTGGCTACACAGGCACTGAATTACAAAACAGAACAGGGTCTCAAATTTAGAAAACCAACTTATGCTTGCTTAAGGGGAAAGGTGAGTTGGGGTGCTGCATAAAACCAGAGAATTAAATGAGCACAGATAAAGTTCCTTAAGCCAAATATGTAATAGACAAGAGCTACTCCTTGCTCAACGAAATGGAGTCAACACCCCATATTAAATGCCTAAGAATGTAGCTGACTAGTAAGTATCTTAAAACGTATGGATTGCTATGTCTCCAAAAGAGAATCAAGCGTGTGTACAGGGGCATAAACGCAGCAGTGATAGGATTGGAGAGGTTTGGTGAGCAAATGAAGACCCTTTGAAATCATATTGCATGGTACCCATTCCACGGGTTTCAACTCTCCAGGTTTAAGGGATTCTTCCTTCAGCTAAAGCATGCATGTGCAACACAGAGTATGATCAACCATGTGACCGGGAGACGTGTTCAAATATGTCTCAGTTCTCGTCCCCTGGTACTCGGGTGCAACATTCCAGACGCTTTACTAACACTCTCCCGACTTGGAGAGTCAGTGCCTTTAACCTCCTGTTTGGCCCAGTTTGCAATTTCTTCGGAAGATGAACAGGAATAGCGAGAAACAATGAGAAACTAGCTGGAGGTGTCTGATGGGCAAATTTAACTCTCATTTTCCACCAGGGAGAGGAATTAACCAAAGGCTCTGCATGCCGAGCCACAACCAGATTAGGGCCTGAAGCAATCCTGCGGTGTTGCGGCCAGCTCACAAGAAAGCGAGTTGAAGAAAGGAGCTCAGGGGCACTGTAATTCACAAACCTGCAGAGTTATAAATGACAGCTATCGTCCAAAAATATACTGAAGTAAGGCTGCCAAGAGGACTTGAAAACGGGGCAGAATTGTAGAAAACCGATTTCGGTAGGTAGACTGGAATTGCATTTAAAGCATAGGAAAAGAGGCAGAACGTCGACAATGATGCACTTGGCCAAAAAGGGCGTATGCGTTTTTTCCTGAATATATTCAGGAAAAAACACATACGCCCTTTTTGGCCAACCAAGCAAACTTGCAAAGGAAATCTGCACTACAATGAAGTCTCACTTCCCCCCGGTCAAAAGGGCCATCTGAAAAAAGTGTAAAATCCAGAAAGGCAGGACAGGCCATGGAGAACTGGGAGCCTTGTTATGCTGATGGGCGGGATGTAAATTGCCAACAGCCACTCGGGAGAACTGTATGGTGCTTCCTGAAACATCTAAAAAACAAAGCAACAGAGCCTAGGGCACTTCCACTTATGGTCCTATAGCTTAGGGAAATTAAAATCAAAAAGACACAGCCACCCCAAAGTTTGGGACAGCTCTGTTTACAAGAACCTCGTTTACGGTACAAGTTCAATATCGCAGAAAGCGAAAAATGGATAAAGAAGTTTTGGTACTTACGTACAATGCAATATCACTCAGCAATGAAATCTATGTCATCAGGCTCGTAGCAGCATAATGAGTGGATTCAGGTATGATGATTCTAACTGAAATTAGTCACACAGAAAAAGAAACATCATAAGATATCACTAATACACGGAATGTAAACTTGGCTACACAGGAACTGGATTACAAAACAGAACAGGGTCTCAAATTTAGAAAACCAACTTATGCTTGCTTAAGGGGAAAGGTGAGCTGGGGTGCTGCATAAAACCAGAGATTGAAATGAAAACAGATAAAGTTCCTTAAGCAAAATATATAATAGACAAGAGCTACTCCTTGCTCAACGAAATGGACTCCACATCCCATATTAAATGCCTAAGAATGTACCTGACTAGTAATTATCTTAAAACCTATGGATTGCTATGTCTCCAAAAGAGAATCAAGCGTGTGTACAGGGGCATAAACACAGCAGTGGTAGGATTGGAGAGGTTCGGTGAGCAAATGAAGACCCTTTGAAGTCATATTGCATGGTACCCATTCCATGGGTCTCAACTCTCCAGGTTTAAGGGATTCTTCCTTCAGCTAAAGCATGCATGTGGAACCCAGAGTATGATCAACCGAGTGATCGGGAGACGTGATCCAATATGTCTCAGTTCTCGTCCCCTGGTACTCGGGTGCAACATTCCAGATGCTTTACTAACACTCTCCCGACTTGGAGAGTCAGTGCCTTTCACCTCCTGTTTGGCCCAGTTTGCAATTTCTGTGGAAGATTTCCAGGAATAGGGAGAAACAATAAGAGACTAGCTGGAGGTGTCTGGACGGGCAAATTTAACTCTCATTTCCCAGCAGGAAGAGGAATTAACCAAAGGCTCAGCGTGCCGTGCCGGAACCAGATTAGGGCCTGAAGCAATCCTGTGGTGTTGCGGCCAGCTCACAAGAAAGCGAGTTGAAGAAAGGAGCTCAGGGGCACTGTAATTCACAAACCTGCAGAGTTATAAATGACAGCTATCATCCAAAAATATACTGAAGTAAGGCTGCCAAGAGGACTTGAAAGCGGGGCAGAATTGCAGGAAACTGATTTCAGGAGGTAGACTTGAATTGCATTTAAAGCATAGGAAAAGAGGTAGAACGTCGACACTGATGCACTTGGCCAAAAAGGGCGTATGCGTTTTTTCCTGAATATATTCAGGAAAAAACGCATACGCCCTTTTTGGCCAACCAAGCAAGCTTGCAAAGGAAATCTGCACTACAATGAAGTCTCACTTCCCCCCGGTCAAAAGGGCCATCTGAAAAAAGTGTAAAATCCAGAAAGGCAGGACAGGCCATGGAGAACTGGGAGCCTTGTTATGCTGATGGGCGGGATGTATATTGCCAACAGCCACTCGGGAGAAGTGTATGGTGTTTCCTGAAACATCTAAAAAACAAAGCAACAGAGCCTAGAGCACTTCCACTTATGGTCCTATAGATTAGGGAAATTAAAATCAAAAAGACACAGCCACCCAAATCTTTCGGATGGCTCTGTTTACAAGAACCTCGTTTACGGGACAAATTCAATATGGCAGAAAGTGAAAAATGGATAAAGAAGTTGTGGAACTTACGTACAATGCAATATCACTCAGCAATGAAATCTATGTCATCAGGCCCGTAGCAGCATAATGAGTGGATTCAGCCATGATGAATCTAACTGAAATAAGTCACACAGAAAAAGAAACATCATAAGATATCACTAATACACAGAATGTAAACTTGGCTACACAGGAACTGGATTACAAAACAGAACAGGGTCTCAAATTTAGAAAACCAACTTATGCTTGCTTAAGGGGAAAGGTGAGTTGGGGTGCTGCATAAAACCAGAGATTGAAATGAGCACAGATAAAGTTCCTTAAGCCAAATATGTAATAGACAAGAGCTACTCCTTGCTCAACGAAATGGACTCAAAACCCCATGTTAAACACCTTATAATGTACCTGACTAGTAAGTATCTTAAAACCTATGGATCGCTATGTCTCCGAAAGAGAACCAAACGTGTGTACAGGGGCATAAACGCAGCAGTGATAGGATTGGAGAGGTTCGGTGAGCAAATGAAGACCCTTTGAAGTCATATTGCATGGTACCCATTCCACGGGTCTCAAGTCTCCAGGTTTAAGGGATTCTTCCTTCAGCTAAATCATGCATGTGGAACCCAGAGTATGATCAACCATGTGATCAGGAGACGTGTTCCAACATGTCTCAGTTCTCGTCCCCTGGTACTTGGGTGCAACATTCCATACGCTTTACTAACACTCTCCCGACTTGGAGAGTCAGTGCCTTTAACCTCCTGTTTGGCCCAGTTTGCAATTTCTGCGGAAGATAAACAGGAATAGGGAGAACCAATGAGAGACTAGCTGGAGGTGTCTGGACGGGCAAATTTAACTCTCATTTCCCACCAGGAAGTGGAATTATCCAAAGGCTCAGCGTGCCATGCCGGAACCAGATTAGGGCCTGAAGCAATCCTGCGGTGTAGCAGCCAGCTCACAAGAAAGCGAGTTGAAGAAAGGAGCTCAGGGACACTGTAATTCACAAACCTGCAGAGTTATAAATGACAGCTATCGTCCAAAAATATACTGAAGTAAGGCTGCCAAGAGGACTTGAAAGCGGGCCAGAATTGCAGGAAACCGATTTCAGGAGGTAGACTGGAATTGCATTTAAAGCATAGGAAAAGAGGCAGAACGTCGACAATGATGCACTTGGCCAAAAAGGGCGTATGCGTTTTTTCCTGAATATATTCAGGAAAAAACGCATACGCCCTTTTTGGCCAACGAAGCAAGCTTGCAAAGGAAATCTGCACTACAATGAAGTCTCACTTCCCCCCGGTCAAAAGGGCCATCTGAAAAAAGTGTAAAATCCAGAAAGGCAGGACAGGCCATGGAGAACTGGGAGCCTTGTTATGCTGATGGGCGTGATGTAAATTGCCAACAGTCACTGGAGAGATGTGTATGGTGCTTCCTGAAACATCTGAAAAACAGAGGAACAGAGCCTAGGGCACTTCCACTTATGGTCCTATAGCTTAGGGAAATTAAAATCAAAAAGACACAGCCACCCCAAAGTTTGGGACGGCTCTCTTTACAAGAACCTCGTTTACGGTACAAGTTAAATATCGCAGAAAGCAAAAAATGGATAAAGAAGTTGTGGTACTTATGTACAATGCAATATCACTCAGCAAAGAAATCTATGTCATCAGGCCCGTAGCAGCATAAGGAGTGGATTCAGGTATGATGATTCTGACTGAAATAAGTCACACAGGAAAAGAAACATCATAAGATATCACTAATACACGGAATGTAAACTTGGCTACACAGGCACTGAATTACAAAACAGAAGAGGGTCTCAAATTTAGAAAACCAACTTATGCTTGCTTAAGGGGAAAGGTGAGTTGGGGTGCTGCATAAAACCAGAGAATTAAATGAGCACAGATAAAGTTCCTTAAGCCAAATATGTAATAGACAAGAGCTACTCCTTGCTCAACGAAATGGAGTCAACACCCCATATTAAATGCCTAAGAATGTAGCTGACTAGTAAGTATCTTAAAACGTATGGATTGCTATGTCTCCAAAAGAGAATCAAGCGTGTGTACAGGGGCATAAACGCAGCAGTGATAGGATTGGAGAGGTTTGGTGAGCAAATGAAGACCCTTTGAAATCATATTGCATGGTACCCATTCCACGGGTTTCAACTCTCCAGGTTTAAGGGATTCTTCCTTCAGCTAAAGCATGCATGTGCAACACAGAGTATGATCAACCATGTGACCGGGAGACGTGTTCAAATATGTCTCAGTTCTCGTCCCCTGGTACTCGGGTGCAACATTCCAGACGCTTTACTAACACTCTCCCGACTTGGAGAGTCAGTGCCTTTAACCTCCTGTTTGGCCCAGTTTGCAATTTCTTCGGAAGATGAACAGGAATAGCGAGAAACAATGAGAAACTAGCTGGAGGTGTCTGATGGGCAAATTTAACTCTCATTTTCCACCAGGGAGAGGAATTAACCAAAGGCTCTGCATGCCGAGCCACAACCAGATTAGGGCCTGAAGCAATCCTGCGGTGTTGCGGCCAGCTCACAAGAAAGCGAGTTGAAGAAAGGAGCTCAGGGGCACTGTAATTCACAAACCTGCAGAGTTATAAATGACAGCTATCGTCCAAAAATATACTGAAGTAAGGCTGCCAAGAGGACTTGAAAACGGGGCAGAATTGTAGAAAACCGATTTCGGTAGGTAGACTGGAATTGCATTTAAAGCATAGGAAAAGAGGCAGAACGTCGACAATGATGCACTTGGCCAAAAAGGGCGTATGCGTTTTTTCCTGAATATATTCAGGAAAAAACACATACGCCCTTTTTGGCCAACCAAGCAAACTTGCAAAGGAAATCTGCACTACAATGAAGTCTCACTTCCCCCCGGTCAAAAGGGCCATCTGAAAAAAGTGTAAAATCCAGAAAGGCAGGACAGGCCATGGAGAACTGGGAGCCTTGTTATGCTGATGGGCGGGATGTAAATTGCCAACAGCCACTCGGGAGAACTGTATGGTGCTTCCTGAAACATCTAAAAAACAAAGCAACAGAGCCTAGGGCACTTCCACTTATGGTCCTATAGCTTAGGGAAATTAAAATCAAAAAGACACAGCCACCCCAAAGTTTGGGACAGCTCTGTTTACAAGAACCTCGTTTACGGTACAAGTTCAATATCGCAGAAAGCGAAAAATGGATAAAGAAGTTTTGGTACTTACGTACAATGCAATATCACTCAGCAATGAAATCTATGTCATCAGGCTCGTAGCAGCATAATGAGTGGATTCAGGTATGATGATTCTAACTGAAATTAGTCACACAGAAAAAGAAACATCATAAGATATCACTAATACACGGAATGTAAACTTGGCTACACAGGAACTGGATTACAAAACAGAACAGGGTCTCAAATTTAGAAAACCAACTTATGCTTGCTTAAGGGGAAAGGTGAGCTGGGGTGCTGCATAAAACCAGAGATTGAAATGAAAACAGATAAAGTTCCTTAAGCAAAATATATAATAGACAAGAGCTACTCCTTGCTCAACGAAATGGACTCCACATCCCATATTAAATGCCTAAGAATGTACCTGACTAGTAATTATCTTAAAACCTATGGATTGCTATGTCTCCAAAAGAGAATCAAGCGTGTGTACAGGGGCATAAACACAGCAGTGGTAGGATTGGAGAGGTTCGGTGAGCAAATGAAGACCCTTTGAAGTCATATTGCATGGTACCCATTCCATGGGTCTCAACTCTCCAGGTTTAAGGGATTCTTCCTTCAGCTAAAGCATGCATGTGGAACCCAGAGTATGATCAACCGAGTGATCGGGAGACGTGATCCAATATGTCTCAGTTCTCGTCCCCTGGTACTCGGGTGCAACATTCCAGATGCTTTACTAACACTCTCCCGACTTGGAGAGTCAGTGCCTTTCACCTCCTGTTTGGCCCAGTTTGCAATTTCTGTGGAAGATTTCCAGGAATAGGGAGAAACAATAAGAGACTAGCTGGAGGTGTCTGGACGGGCAAATTTAACTCTCATTTCCCAGCAGGAAGAGGAATTAACCAAAGGCTCAGCGTGCCGTGCCGGAACCAGATTAGGGCCTGAAGCAATCCTGTGGTGTTGCGGCCAGCTCACAAGAAAGCGAGTTGAAGAAAGGAGCTCAGGGGCACTGTAATTCACAAACCTGCAGAGTTATAAATGACAGCTATCATCCAAAAATATACTGAAGTAAGGCTGCCAAGAGGACTTGAAAGCGGGGCAGAATTGCAGGAAACTGATTTCAGGAGGTAGACTTGAATTGCATTTAAAGCATAGGAAAAGAGGTAGAACGTCGACACTGATGCACTTGGCCAAAAAGGGCGTATGCGTTTTTTCCTGAATATATTCAGGAAAAAACGCATACGCCCTTTTTGGCCAACCAAGCAAGCTTGCAAAGGAAATCTGCACTACAATGAAGTCTCACTTCCCCCCGGTCAAAAGGGCCATCTGAAAAAAGTGTAAAATCCAGAAAGGCAGGACAGGCCATGGAGAACTGGGAGCCTTGTTATGCTGATGGGCGGGATGTATATTGCCAACAGCCACTCGGGAGAAGTGTATGGTGTTTCCTGAAACATCTAAAAAACAAAGCAACAGAGCCTAGGGCACTTCCACTTATGGTCCTATAGCTTAGGGAAATTAAAATCAAAAAGACACATCCACCCCAAAGTTTGGGATGGTTCTGTTTACAAGAACCTCGTTTACGGTACAAGTTCAATATCGCAGAAAGTGAAAAATGGATAAAGAAATTGTGGTACTTCAGTACAATGCAATATCACTCAGCAATGCAATCTATGTCATCAGGCCCATAGCAGCATAATGAGTGGATTCAGGTATGATGAATCTAACTGAAATAAGTCACAAAGAAAAAGAAACATCATAAGATATCACTAATACACGGAATGTAAACTTGGCTACACAGGAACTGGATTATAAAACAGAAGGGGGTCTCAAATTTAGAAAACCAACATATGCTTGCTTAAGGGGAAAGGTGAGTTGGGGTGCTGCATAAAACCAGAGATTGAAATGAGCACAGATAAAGTTCCTTAAGCCAAATTTGGAATAGACAAGAGCTACACCTTGCTCAATGAAATGGACTCAACACCCCATATTAAACTCCTAAGAATGTAGCTGACTAGTAAGTATCTTAAAACCTATCGATTGCTATGTCTCTGAAAGAGAATCAAGCGTGAGTACAGGGGCATAAACGCAGCAGTGATAGGATTGGAGAGGTTCGGTGAGCAAATGAAGACCCTTTGAAGTCATATTTAATGGTACCCATTCCACGGATATCACGTCTCCTGGTTTAAAGGTTTCTGCCTTCAGCTAAAACATGCATGTGGAACACATAGTATGATCAACTGTGTGATTGGGAGACGTGTTCCAATATGTCACAGTTCTCATCCCCTGGTACTCGGGTACAACATTCCAGGTGCTTTACTAATACTCTCCCGACTTGGACAGTCAGTGTCTTTAACCTCCTGTTTGGCCCAGTTTGCAATTTCTGCGGAAGATGAACAGGAATAGGGAGAACCAATGAGAGACTAGCTGCAGGTGTCTGGACGGACAAATTTAACTCTCATTTCCCACCAGGAAAAGGAATTAACCAAAGGCTCAGAGTGCCGTGCCGGACCCAGATTAGGGCCTGAAGCAATCCTGCGGTGTTGCGGCCAGCTCACAAGAAAGCGAGTTGAAGAAAGGAGCTCAGGGGCACTGTAATTAGCAAACCTGCAGAGTTATAAATGACAGCTATCGTCCAAAAATATACTGAAGTAAGGCTGCCAAGAGGACTTGAAAGCGGGGCAGAATTGCAGGAAACTGATTTCAGTAAGCAGACTGCAATTACATTTAAAGCATAGGAAAAGAGGCAGAACGTCGACAATGATGCACTTGGCCAAAAAGGGCGTATGCGTTTTTTCCTGAATATATTCAGGAAAAAATGCATACGCACTTTTTGGCCAACCAAGCAAGCTTGCAAAGGAAATCTGCACTACAATGAAGTCTCACATCCCCCCAGTCAAAAGGGCCATCTCAAAAAAAGTGTAAAATCCAGAAAGGCAGGACAGGCCATGGAGAACTGGGAACCTTGTTGTGCTGATGGGCGGGATGTAAATTGTCAACAGCCACTCTGGAGAAGTGTATGGTGTTTCCTGAAACATCTAAAAAACAAAGCATCAGAGCCTAGGGCACTTCAACTTATGGTCCTATAGCTTAGGGAAATTAAAATCAAAAAGACACAGCCACCCCAAAATTTGGTACGGCTCTTATTACAAGAACCTCGTTTACGGTACAAGTTCAATATCACAGAAAGTGAAAAATGGATAAAGAAGTTGTGGTACTTACGTACAATGCAATATCACTCAGCAATGAAATCTATGTCATCAGGCACGTAGCAGCATAATGAGAGGATTCAGGTATGATGATTCTAACTGAAATAAGTCACACAGAAAAAGAAACATCATAAGATATCACTAATACACGGAATGTAAACTTGGCTACACAGGAACTGGATTACAAAACAGAACAGGGTCTCAAATTTAGAAAACCAACTTATGCTTGCTTAAGGGGAAAGGTGAGTTGGGGTGCTGCATAAAACCAGAGATTGAAATGAGCACAGATAAAGTTCCTTAAGCCAAATATGTAATAGACAAGAGCTACTCCTTGCTCAACGAAATGGACTCAAAACCCCATGTTAAACACCTTATAATGTACCTGACTAGTAAGTATCTTAAAACCTAAAGATTGCTATGTCTCTGAAAGAGAATCAAGCGTGAGTACAGGGGCATAAACGCAGCAGTGATAGGATTGGAGAGGTTCGCTGAGCAAATGAAGACCCTTTGAAGTCATATTGCATGGTACCCATTCCACAGGTCTCAACTCTCCAGGTTTAAGGGATTCTTCCTTCAGCTAAAACATGCATGTGGAACCCAGAGTATGATCAACCGTGTGATCGCTAGACGTGTTGAAATATGTCTCAGTTCTCATCCCCTGGTACTCGGGTCCAACATTCCAGACGCTTTACTAACACTCTCCCGACTTGGAGAGTCAGTGCCTTTAACCTCCTGTTTGGCCCAGTTTGCAAATTGCGTGGAAGATGTACAAGAATAGGGAGAACCAATGAGAGACTAGCTGGAGGTGTCTGGACGGGCAAATTTAACTCCCATTTCCCACCAGGAAGAGGAATTAACCAAAGGCTCAGCGTGACGTGCCGGAAGCAGATTAGGGCCTGAAGCAATCCTGCGGTGTTGCGGCCAGCTCACAAGAAAGCGAGTTGAAGAAAGGAGCTCAGGGGCACTGTAATTCACAAACCTGCAGAGTTATAAATGACAGCTATCGTCCAAAAATATACTGAAGTAAGGCTGCCAAGAGGACTTGAAAGCGGGGCAGAATTGCAGGAAACCGATTTCAGGAGGGAGACTGGAATTGCATTTAAAGCATAGGAAAAGAGGCAGAACGTCCACAATGAAGCACTTGGCCAAAAAGGGCGTATGCGTTTTTTCCTGAATATATTCAGGAAAGAAAGCATACGCACTTTTTGGCCAACCAAGCAAGCTTGCAAAGGAAATCTGCACTACAATGAAGTCTCACTTCCCCCCGGTCAAAAGGGCCATCTGAAAAAAGTGTAAAATCCAGAAAGGCAGGACAGGCCATGGAACACTGGGAGCCTTGTTATGCTGATGGGCGGGATGTAAATTGCCAACAGCCACTCGGGAGAAGTGTATGGTTTTTCCTGAAACATCTAAAAAACAAAGCAACAGAGCCTAGGGCACTTCCACTTATGGTCCTATAGCTTAGGGAAATTAAAATCAAAAAGACACAGCCACCCCAAAGTTTGGGACGGCTGTGTTTGCAAGAACCTCGTTTACGGTACAAGTTCAATATCGCAGAAAGTGAAAAATGGATAAAGAAGTTGTGGTACTTATGTACAATACAATATCACTCAGCAATGAAATCTATGTCATCAGGCCCATAGCAGCATAATGAGTGGATTCAGGTATGATGATTCTAACTGAAGTAAGTCACACAGAAAAAGAAACATCATAAGATATCACTAATACAAGGAATGTAAACTTGGCTACACAGGAACTGAATTACAAAATAGAACAGGGTCTCAAATTTAGGAAACCAACTTATGCTTGCTTAAGGGGAAAGGTGAGTTGGGGTGCTGCATAAAACCAGAGATTGAAATGAGCACAGATAAAGTTCCTTAAGCCAAATATGTAATAGACAAGAGTTACTCCTTGCTCAACGAAATGGACTCAACACCCCATATTAAACGCCTAAGTATGTACCTGACTAGTAAGTATCTTAAAACCTATGGATTGCTATGTCTCCGAAAGAGAATCAAGCGTGTGTACAGTGGCATAAACGCAACAGTGATAGGATTGGAGAGGTTCGGTGAGCAAATGAAGACCCTTTGAAGTCATATTGCATGGTACCCATTCCACGGGTCTCAACTCTCCAGGTTTAAGGGATTCTTCCTTCAGCTGAAACATGCCTGTGGAACCCAGAGTATGATCAACCGTGTGATCCGGAGATGTGTTCAAATATGTCTCAGTTTTCGTCCCCTGGTACTCGGGTGCAACATTCCAGATGCTTTACTAACACTCTCCAGACTTGGAGAGTCAGTGCCTTTAACCTCCTGTTTGGCCCAGTTTGCAATTTCTGCGGAAGATGAACAGGAATAGGGAGGACCAGTGAGAGACTAGCTGGAGGTTTCTGGACGGGCAAATTTAACTCTCATTTCCCACCAGGAAGAGGAATTAACCAAAGGCTCAGCATGCCGTGCCGGAACCAGATTAGGGCCTGAAACAATCCTGCGGGGTTGCGGCCAGCTCACAAGAAAGCGAGTTGAAGAAAGGAGCTCAGGGGCACTGTAATTCACAAACCTGCAGAGTTATAAATGACAGCTATCGTCCAAAAATATACTGAAGTAAGGCTGCCAAGAGGACTTGAAAGCGGGGCAGAATTGCAGGAAACCGATTTCAGGAGGTAGACTGGAATTGCATTTAAAGCATAGGAAAAGAGGCAGAACGTGGACAATGATGCACTTGGCCAAAAAGGGCGTATGCGTTTTTTCCTGAATATATTCAGGAAAAAACGCATACGCCCTTTTTGGCCAACCAAGCAAGCTTGCAAAGAAATGTGCACTACAATGCAGTCTCACTTCCCCGCGGTCAAAAGGGCCATCTCAAAAAAGTGTAAAATCCAGAAAGGCAGGACAGGCGTTGGAGAACTGGGAGCCTTGTTATGCTGATGGGTGGGATGTAAATTGCCAACAGCCACTCGGGAGAAGTGTATGGTGTTTCCTGAAACATCTAAAAAACAAAGCAACAGAGCCTAGGGCACTTCCACTTATGGTCCTATAGCTTAGGGAAATTAAAATCAAAAAGACACAGCCACCCCAAAATTTGGTACGGCTCTTATTACAAGAACCTCGTTTACGGTACAAGTTCAATATCACAGAAAGTGAAAAATGGATAAAGAAGTTGTGGTACTTACGTACAATGCAATATCACTCAGCAATGAAATCTATGTCATCAGGCTCGTAGCAGCATAATGAGTGGATTCAGGTATGATGATTCTGACTGAAATAAGTCACACAGGAAAAGAAACATCATAAGATATCACTAATACACGGAATGTAAACTTGGCTACACAGGCACTGAATTACAAAACAGAACAGGGTCTCAAATTTAGAAAACCAACTTATGCTTGCTTAAGGGGAAAGGTGAGTTGGGGTGCTGCATAAAACCAGAGAATTAAATGAGCACAGATAAAGTTCCTTAAGCCAAATATGTAATAGACAAGAGCTACTCCTTGCTCAACGAAATGGAGTCAACACCCCATATTAAATGCCTAAGAATGTAGCTGACTAGTAAGTATCTTAAAACGTATGGATTGCTATGTCTCCAAAAGAGAATCAAGCGTGTGTACAGGGGCATAAACGCAGCAGTGATAGGATTGGAGAGGTTTGGTGAGCAAATGAAGACCCTTTGAAATCATATTGCATGGTACCCATTCCACGGGTTTCAACTCTCCAGGTTTAAGGGATTCTTCCTTCAGCTAAAGCATGCATGTGCAACACAGAGTATGATCAACCATGTGACCGGGAGACGTGTTCAAATATGTCTCAGTTCTCGTCCCCTGGTACTCGGGTGCAACATTCCAGACGCTTTACTAACACTCTCCCGACTTGGAGAGTCAGTGCCTTTAACCTCCTGTTTGGCCCAGTTTGCAATTTCTTCGGAAGATGAACAGGAATAGCGAGAAACAATGAGAAACTAGCTGGAGGTGTCTGATGGGCAAATTTAACTCTCATTTTCCACCAGGGAGAGGAATTAACCAAAGGCTCTGCATGCCGAGCCACAACCAGATTAGGGCCTGAAGCAATCCTGCGGTGTTGCGGCCAGCTCACAAGAAAGCGAGTTGAAGAAAGGAGCTCAGGGGCACTGTAATTCACAAACTTGCAGAGTTATAAATGACAGCTATCGTCCAAAAATATACTGAAGTAAGGCTGCCAAGAGGACTTGAAAACGGGGCAGAATTGTAGAAAACCGATTTCGGTAGGTAGACTGGAATTGCATTTAAAGCATAGGAAAAGAGGCAGAACGTCGACAATGATGCACTTGGCCAAAAAGGGCGTATGCGTTTTTTCCTGAATATATTCAGGAAAAAACACATACGCCCTTTTTGGCCAACCAAGCAAACTTGCAAAGGAAATCTGCACTACAATGAAGTCTCACTTCCCCCCGGTCAAAAGGGCCATCTGAAAAAAGTGTAAAATCCAGAAAGGCAGGACAGGCCATGGAGAACTGGGAGCCTTGTTATGCTGATGGGCGGGATGTAAATTGCCAACAGCCACTCGGGAGAACTGTATGGTGCTTCCTGAAACATCTAAAAAACAAAGCAACAGAGCCTAGGGCACTTCCACTTATGGTCCTATAGCTTAGGGAAATTAAAATCAAAAAGACACAGCCACCCCAAAGTTTGGGACAGCTCTGTTTACAAGAACCTCGTTTACGGTACAAGTTCAATATCGCAGAAAGCGAAAAATGGATAAAGAAGTTTTGGTACTTACGTACAATGCAATATCACTCAGCAATGAAATCTATGTCATCAGGCTCATAGCAGCATAATGAGTGGATTCAGGTATGATGATTCTAACTGAAATTAGTCACACAGAAAAAGAAACATCATAAGATATCACTAATACACGGAATGTAAACTTGGCTACACAGGAACTGGATTACAAAACAGAACAGGGTCTCAAATTTAGAAAACCAACTTATGCTTGCTTAAGGGGAAAGGTGAGCTGGGGTGCTGCATAAAACCAGAGATTGAAATGAAAACAGATAAAGTTCCTTAAGCAAAATATATAATAGACAAGAGCTACTCCTTGCTCAACGAAATGGACTCCACATCCCATATTAAATGCCTAAGAATGTACCTGACTAGTAATTATCTTAAAACCTATGGATTGCTATGTCTCCAAAAGAGAATCAAGCGTGTGTACAGGGGCATAAACACAGCAGTGGTAGGATTGGAGAGGTTCGGTGAGCAAATGAAGACCCTTTGAAGTCATATTGCATGGTACCCATTCCATGGGTCTCAACTCTCCAGGTTTAAGGGATTCTTCCTTCAGCTAAAGCATGCATGTGGAACCCAGAGTATGATCAACCGAGTGATCCGGAGACGTGATCCAATATGTCTCAGTTCTCGTCCCCTGGTACTCGGGTGCAACATTCCAGATGCTTTACTAACACTCTCCCGACTTGGAGAGTCAGTGCCTTTCACCTCCTGTTTGGCCCAGTTTGCAATTTCTGTGGAAGATTTCCAGGAATAGGGAGAAACAATAAGAGACTAGCTGGAGGTGTCTGGACGGGCAAATTTAACTCTCATTTCCCAGCAGGAAGAGGAATTAACCAAAGGCTCAGCGTGCCGTGCCGGAACCAGATTAGGGCCTGAAGCAATCCTGTGGTGTTGCGGCCAGCTCACAAGAAAGCGAGTTGAAGAAAGGAGCTCAGGGGCACTGTAATTCACAAACCTGCAGAGTTATAAATGACAGCTATCATCCAAAAATATACTGAAGTAAGGCTGCCAAGAGGACTTGAAAGCGGGGCAGAATTGCAGGAAACTGATTTCAGGAGGTAGACTTGAATTGCATTTAAAGCATAGGAAAAGAGGTAGAACGTCGACACTGATGCACTTGGCCAAAAAGGGCGTATGCGTTTTTTCCTGAATATATTCAGGAAAAAACGCATACGCCCTTTTTGGCCAACCAAGCAAGCTTGCAAAGGAAATCTGCACTACAATGAAGTCTCACTTCCCCCCGGTCAAAAGGGCCATCTGAAAAAAGTGTAAAATCCAGAAAGGCAGGACAGGCCATGGAGAACTGGGAGCCTTGTTATGCTGATGGGCGGGATGTATATTGCCAACAGCCACTCGGGAGAAGTGTATGGTGTTTCCTGAAACATCTAAAAAACAAAGCAACAGAGCCTAGAGCACTTCCACTTATGGTCCTATAGATTAGGGAAATTAAAATCAAAAAGACACAGCCACCCAAATCTTTCGGATGGCTCTGTTTACAAGAACCTCGTTTACGGGACAAATTCAATATGGCAGAAAGTGAAAAATGGATAAAGAAGTTGTGGAACTTACGTACAATGCAATATCACTCAGCAATGAAATCTATGTCATCAGGCCCGTAGCAGCATAATGAGTGGATTCAGCCATGATGAATCTAACTGAAATAAGTCACACAGAAAAAGAAAAATCATAAGATATCACTAATACACGGAATGTAAACTTGGCTACACAGGAACTGGATTACAAAACAGAACAGGGTCTCAAATTTAGAAAACCAACTTATGCTTGCTTAAGGGGAAAGGTGAGTTGGGGTGCTGCATAAAACCAGAGATTGAAATGAGCACAGATAAAGTTCCTTAAGCCAAATATGTAATAGAAAAGAGCTAGTCCTTGCTCAACGAAATGGACTCAACACCCCATATTAAACGCCTAAGAATGTACCTGACTAGTAAGTATCTTAAAACCTTAGGATTGCTATGTCTCTGAAAGAGAATCAAGCGTGTGTACACGGGCATAAATGCAGCAGTGATAGGATTGGACAGGTTTGGTGAGCAAATGAAGACCCTTTGAAGTCATATTGCATGGTACCGATTCCACGGGTCTCAACTCTCCACGTTTAAGGGATTCTTCCTTCAGCTAAAACATGCATGTGGAACCCAGAGTATGATCAACCGTGTGATTGGTAGACGTGTTCCAATATGTCTCAGTTCTCGTCCCCTGGTACGCGGGTGCAACATTCCAGACACTTTACTAACACTCTCCCGAATTGGAGAGTCACTGCCTTTAACCTCCTGTTTGGCCCAGTTTACAATTTCTGCGGAAGATGAACAGGAATAGAGAGAACCAATGAGAGACTAGCTGGAGGTGTCTGGACGGGCAAATTTAACTCTCATTTCCCACCAGGAAGAGGAATTAACCAAAGGCTCAGCGTGCCCTGCCGGAACCAGATTAGGGCCTGAAGCAATCCTGCGGTGTTGCGGCCAGCTCAAAAGAAAGCGAGTTGAAGAAAGGAGCTCAGGGGCACTGTAATTCACAAACCTGCAGAGATATAAATGACAGCTAGCGTCCAAAAATATACTGAAGTAAGGCTGCCAAGAGGACTTGAAAGCGGGGCAGAATTGCAGGAAACCAATTTCAGGAGGTAGACTGGAATTGCACTTAAAGCATAGGAAAATAGTCAGAACGTCGACAATGATGCACTTGGCCAAAACGGGCGTATGCGTTCTTTCCTGAGTATATTCAGGAAAAAACGCATACGCCCTTTTTGGCCAACCAAGCAAGCTTGCAAAGGATATCTGCACTACAATGAAGTCTCACTTCCCCCCGGTCAAACGGGCCAACTGAAAAAAGTGTAAAATCCAGAAAGGCAGGACAGGCCATGGAGAACTGGGAGCCTTGTTATGCTGATGGGCGGGATGTATATTGCCAACAGCCACTCGGGAGAAGTGTATGGTGTTTCCTGAAACATCTAAAAAACAAAGCAACAGAGCCTAGGGCACTTCCACTTATGGTCCTATAGCTTAGGGAAACTAAAATAAAAAAGACACAGCCACCCCAAAGTTTGGGACGGCTCTGTTTACAAGAACCTTGTTTACGGTACAAGTACAATATTGCAGAAAGTGAAAAATGGATAAAGAAGTTGTGGTACTTACGTACAATGCAATATCACTCAGCAATGAAATCTATGTCATCAGGCCCGTAGCAGCATAATAAGTGGATTCAGGTATGATGATTCTAACTGAAATAAGTCACACAGAAAAAGAAAAATCATAAGATATCACTAATACATGGAATGTAAACTTGGCTACACAGGAACTGGATTACAAAACACAACAGGGTCTCAAATTTAGAAAACCAACTTATGCTTGCTTAAGGGGAAAGGTGAGTTGGGGTGCTGCATAAAACCAGACATTGAAATGAGCACACATAAAGTTCCATAAGCCAAATATGTAATAGACAAGAGCTACTCCTTGCTCAATGAAACGGACACAACACCCCATATTAAACGCCTAAGAATGTACCTGACTAGTAAGTATCTTAAAACCTATGGATTGCTATGTCTCCGAAAGAGAATCAAACGTGTGTACAGGGACATAAACGCAGCAGTGATAGGATTGGAGAGGTACGGTGAGCAAATGAAGACCCTTTGAAGTCATATTGCATGGTAGCCATTCCACGGGTCTCAACACTACAGGTTTAAGGGATTCTTCCTTCAGCTAGATCATTCATGTGGAACCCAGAGTATGTTCAACCGTGTGATCGGGAGAAGTGTTCAAATATGTCTCAGTTCTCGTCCCCTGGTACTCGGGTGCAACATTCCAGACGCTTTACTAACACTCTCCCGACTTGGAGAGTCAGTGCCTTTAACCTCCTGTTTGGCCCAGTTTGCAATTTCTGCGGAAGATGAACAGGAATAGGGAGAACCAATGAGAGACTAGCTGGAGGTGTCTGGACGGGCAAATTTAACTCTCATTTCCCACCAGGAAGAGGAATTAACCAAAGGCTCAGCGTGCCGTGCCAGAACCAGATTAGGGCCTGAAGCAATCCTCTGGTGTTGCGGCCAGCTCACAAGAAAGCGAGTTGAAGAAAGGAGCTCAGGGGCACTGTAATTCACAAATCTGCAGAGTTATAAATGACAGCTATCGTCCAAAAATATACTGAAGTAAGGCTGCCAAGAGGACTTGAAAGCGGGGCAGAATTGCAGGAAACCGATTTCAGGAGGTAGACTGGAATTGCATTTAAAGCATAGGAAAAGAGGCAGAACGTCCACAATGATGCACTTGGCCAAAAAGGGCGTATGCGTTTTTTCCTGAATATATTCAGGAAAAAACGCATACGCCCTTTTTGGCCAACCAAGCAAGTTTGCAAAGGAAATCTGCACTACAATGAAGTCTCATTTCCCCATGGTCAAAAGGGCCATCTGAAAAAAGTGTAAAATCCAGAAAGTCTGAAGGCCATGGAGAACTGGGAGCCTTGTTATGCTGATGGGCGGGATGTAAATTGCCAACAGCCACTCGGGGGAAGTGTATGGTGTTTCCTGAAACATCTAAAAAACAAAGCAACAGAGCCTAGCGCACTTCCACATATGGTCCTATAGCTTAGGGAAATTAAAATACAAAAGACACACCCACCCCTAAGTTTGGGAAGGCTCTGTTTACAAGAAACTCGTTTAAGGGACAAGTTCAATATCACAGAAAGTGAAAAATGGATAAAGCAGTTGTGGTACTTACGTACAATGCAATATCACTCAGCAATGAAGTCTATGTCATCAGGCCCGTAGCAGCATAATGAGTGGATTCAGGTATGATGAGTCTATGTGAAATAAGTCACACAGAAAAACAAACATCATAAGATATCACTAATATACGGAATGTAAACTTGGC